>NW_022437052.1:2847167-2983981 GCF_009761245.1 Sapajus apella
CCCCCCACCGTCCCTCCCCTATTTACCCCCAACTGACCCCAGTGTGTAGTGCTCCCCTCCCTGTGTCCGTGTGTTCTCACTGTTCAACACCCGCCTATGAGTGAGAACATGCGGTGTTTGATCTTCTGCTCTTCTGTCAGTTTGCTGAGAATGATGGTTTCCAGGTTCATCCATGTCCCTACAAAGGACCCAAACTCATCGTTTTTTATGGCTGCATAATATTCCATGGTGTATATGTGCCACATTTTCCCTATCCAGTCTATCGTCGATGGGCATTTGGGTTGGTTCCAGGTCTTTGCTATTGTAAACAGTGCTGCAATGAACATTCATGTGCACCTGTCCTTATACTAGAATGATTTGTAATCCTTTGGATATATACCCAGTAATGGGATTGCTGGGTCAAATGGAATTTCTATTTCTATGTCCTTGAGGAATCGCCACACTGTCTTCCACAATGGTTGAACTAATTTACACTCCCACCAACAGTGTAAAAGTGTTCCTATTTCTCCACATCCTCTCCAGCATCTGTTGTCTCCAGATTTTTTAATGATCGCCATTCTAACTGGCGTGAGATGGTATCTCAATGTAGTTTTGATTTGCATTTCTCTGATGACCAGTGATGATGAGCATTTTTTCATATGTTTGTTGGCCTCACGTATGTCTTCTTTTGTAAAGTGTCTGTTCATATCCTTTGCCCACTTTTGAATGGGCTTGTTAGTTTTTTTCTTGTAAATCTGTTTTAGTTTTTGTAAATTTTAGATATCAGCCCTTTGTCAGATGGGTAAACTGCAAAAATTTTTTCCCAATCTGTTGGTTGCCGATTCACTCTAATGATTGTTTCTTTTGCTGTGCAGAAGCTGTGGAGCTTGATTACGTCCCATTTGTCTATTTTGGCTTTTGCTGTCAATGCTTTTGGTGTTTTGGTCATGAAGTCCTTGCCTACACCTACGTCCTGAATGGTTTTGCCTAGATTTTCTTCTAGGGTTTTTATGGTGTTAGGTCTTATGTTTAAGTCTTTAATCCATCTGGAGTTAATTTTAGTGTAAGGTGTCAGGAACGGGTCCAGTTTCTGCTTTCTGCACATGGCTAGCCAGCTTTCCCAACACCATTTATTGAACAGGGAATCCTTTCCCCATTGCTTGTTTTTGTCTGGTTTGTCAAAGATCAGATGGTTGTAGAAAGGTTGTGTTGCCTCCGAGACCTCTGTTCTGTTCCATTGGTCTATATCTCTGTTTTGGTACCAGTACCATGCTGTTTTGATTACTGTAGCCTTGTAGTATAGTTTGAAGTCTGGTAGTGTGATGCCCCCTGCTTTGTTCTTTTTGCTTAGAATTGACTTGGCTATGCGGGCTCTCTTTTGGTTCCATATGAAGTTTAAGGTGGTTTTTTCCAGTTCTGCGAAGAAGGTCATTGGTAGCTTGATGGGGATAGCATTGAATCTGTAAAATACTTTGGGCAGTATGGCCATTTTCACGATATTGATTCTTGCTAACCATGAACATGGAATGTTTCTCCATCTGTTTGTGTCCTCTCTTATTTCGTTGAGCAGTGGCTTGTAGTTCTCCTTGAAGAGGTCCTTTACGTTCATTGTTAGTTGTATTCCTAGGTATTTTATTCTCTTTGTGGCAATTGTGAATGGAAGTTTGTTCTTGATTTGGCTCTCTTTAAGTCTGTTATTGGTGTATAGGAATGCACGTGATTTTTGCACATTGATTTTGTATCCTGAGACTTTGCTGAACTTGCTTATCAGTTTCAGGAGGTTTGGGGCTGAGACGATGGGGTCTTCTAGATATACAATCATGTCGTCTGCAAATAGAGACAATTTGACTTCCTCCTTTCCTATTTGAATGCCCTTTATTTCTTTTTCTTGCCTGATTGCTCTGGCTAGAACTTCTAATACTATATTGAATAGCAGTGGTGAGAGTGGGCATCCTTGTCTGGTACCACATTTCAAGTGGAATGCTTCCAGTTTTTGCCCATTCAGTATGATATTGGCTGTTGGTTTGTCATAAATAGCTTTTATTATTTTGAGATACGTTCCATCGATACCTAGCTTATTGAGTGTTTTTAGCATAAAGGGCTGCTGAATTTTGTCAAAGGCCTTCCCTGCATCAATTGAGATAATCATGTGGTTTTTGTCTTTGGTTCTGTTTATGTGGTGAATTACGTTTATAGACTTGCGTATGTTGAACCAGCCTTGCATCCCCGGGATGAAGCCTACTTGATCATGGTGGATAAGCTTTTTGATGTGCTGTTGCAATCGGCTTGTCAGTATTTTACTGAAGATTTTTGCATCTATGTTCATCATGGATATTGGCCTGAAGTTTTCTTTTCTTGTTGAGTCTCTGCCGGGTTTTGGAATCAGGATGATGTTGGTGTCATAAAATGATTTGGGAAGAATTCCCTCTTTTTGTATTGTTTGGAATAGTTTCAGAAGGAATGTTACCAGCTCCTCTTTGTATGTCTGGTAGAATTCAGCTGTGAACCCATCTGGACCTGGGCTTTTTTTGGGTGGTAAGCTCTTAATTGCTGCCTCAACTTCAGACCTTGTTATGGGTCTGTTCAGGGTTTCGGCTTCTTCCTGGTTTAGGCTTGGCAGGAGGCAAGTGTCCAGGAATTTATCCATTTCTTCCAGGTTTATTAGTTTGTGTGCATAGAGTTGTTTGTAATAATCTCTGATGATGGTTTGAATTTCTGTGGAATCTGTGGTGATATCCCCTTTATCGTTTTTTATTGCATCAATTTGGTTATTCTCTCTTTTCTTTTTTATTAATCTGGCTAGTGGTCTGTCTATTTTGTTGATCTTTTCAAAAAACCAGCTCCTGGATTTATTGATTTTTTGAAGGGTTTTTTGTGTCTCTATCTCCTTCAGTTCTGCTCTGATCTTAGCTATTTCTTGTCTTCTGCTAGACTTTGAGTTTTTTTGATCTTGCTCCTCTAGCTCTTTCAGTTTTGACGATAGGGTGTCAATTTTTGATCTCTCCTTGCTTCTCATGTGGGCACTTATTGCTATATATTTTCCTCTAGAGACTGCTTTAAATGTGTCCCAGAGATTCTGGTATGTTGTGCCTTCATTCTCGTTGGTTTCGAAGAACATCTTTATTTCTGCCTTCATTTCATTGTTTATCCAGTCAACATTCAAGAGCAAGTTGTTCAGTTTCCATGAAGCTGTGAGGTTCTGAGTTAGGTTTTGAATTCTGAGTTCTAACTTGATTGCACTGTGGTCTGAGAGAATATTTGTTAGGATTTCCATTCTTTTGCATTTGCTGAGGAGTGATTTACTCCCAATTATGTGGTCAATTTTAGAGTAGGTGTGATGTGGTGCTGAGAAGAATGTATATTCTGTGGATTTTGGGTGGAGAGTTCTGTAAATGTCTATTAGGTTTGCTTGGTCCAGGTCTGAGTTCAAGTCCTGGATATCCTTGTTAATTTTCTGTCTGGTTGATCTGTCTAATGTTGACAATGGGGTGTTAAAGTCTCCCACTATTATTGTGTGGGAGTCTAGGTCTCTTTGTAGGCCATTAAGAACTTGCCTTATGTATCTGGGTGCTCCTGTATTGGGTGCATATATATTTAGGATCGTTAGCTCTTCTTGTTGCATTGATCCTTTTACCATTATGTAATGTCCCTCTTTGTCTCTTATGATCTTTGTGGCTTTAAAGTCTAATTTATCAGAGATGAGAATTGCAACTCCTGCTTTTTTTTGCTCTCCATTTGCTTGGTAAATCTTCCTCCATCCCTTTATTTTGAGCCTTTGTGTATCCTTGCATGTGAGATGTGTTTCCTGGATACAGCACACAGATGGGTTTTGTCTCTTTATCCAATTTGCCAGTCTGTGTCTTTTGATTGGGGCATTTAGTCCATTTACATTTAGGGTTAATATTGTTATGTGTGAATTTGATACTGCCATTTTGGTGCTAGCTGGCTGTTTTGCCCTTTAGTTGAGCTGGTACTTGTTGTTCCTTTATATGTGTAGAGCCTCTTTCAGGAGCTCTTGTAGAGCTGGCCTGGTGGTGATGAAATCTCTGAGTACTTGCATGTTCCCAAAGGATTTTATTTTTCCTTCACTTATGAAGCTTAGTTTGGCTGGATAGGAGATTCTGGGTTGAAAATTCTTTTCTTTAAGGATGTTGAATATTGGCCCCCACTCTCTTCTGGCTTGTAGGGTTTCTGCTGAGAGATCTGCTGTGAGTCTGATGGGCTTCCCTTTATGGGTAACCCGACCTTTCTCTCTGGCTGCCCTTAGTATTTTCTCCTTGGTTTCGACCCTGGTGAATCTGATGATTATGTGCCTTGGGGTTGCTCTTCTTGACGAATATCTTTGTGGTGTTCTCTGTATTTCCTGGACTTGAATGTTTGCCTGCCTTGCTAGGTTGGGGAAGTTTTCCTGGTTAATATCCTGAAGAGTATTTTCCAGCTTGGATTCATTCTCTTCGTCGCATTCGGGTACGCCTATCAAACGTAGATTAGGTCTTTTCACATAGTCCCACATTTCTTGGAGACTTTGTTCATTCCTTTTTACCCTTTTTTCTTCAGTCTTGCCTTCCCGTTTTATTTCATTGAGTTGATCTTCGACCTCTGATATCCTTTCTTCTGCTTGGTCCATTCGGCTGTTGATACTTGTGCATGCTTCACAAAGTTCTCGTGTTGCGTTTTTCAGTTCCATCAATTCACTTATATTCCTTTCTATTTTGTCCATTCTTGTTAGCATTCCGTCCATTCTGTTTTCAAGGTTCTTAGTGTCTTTGCATTTGGTTAGAACATGTTCTTTAAGTTCACAGAAGTTTCTTACTACCCACCTTCTGAAGTCTGATTCTGTCATTTCATCACACTCGTTCTCCCTCCAACCTTGTTCCCTTGCTGCTGAGGAGTTGTGATCCCTTGTAGGAGGAGAGGTGTTCTGGTTTCGGGTGTTTTCATCCTTTTTGCTCTGGTTTCTTCCCATCTTTAAGGATTTATCCATGTGTCGACTTTGTAGTTGCTTGCTTTCATATTGGGTCTCAAATCTTTCAGATTGACGTTCTGTTTGTTGATGATGAGGTTATTTCTGTTTCTTGGTTTTCCTTCTGACAGTCTGGCCCCTCTGCTGTAGGTCTGCTGAGGTTCACTCCAGGCCCTGCTTGCCTGGGGTTCACCTGCAGCAGCTGCTGAACAGCAAGGGTTGTTACCAGTTTTCTTCTTCTGCTATCTTTGTCCCAGAAGGATACCCGCCTAGTGTCAATCTGATCTCTCTTTTATGAGGTGGCTTTTTGGATATATAGGGGTCAGGGAGCTGCTTGAGGAGACGGTCTCTTCTTTATAGGAGCTCAAATGGTGAGCTGCGAGCTCTGTTGTTGTTCATTCAGAGCTGCTGGGCAGGTACTTTTAGGTCTGCTGCAGCAGAACTCATAAACTGCTTTTTGTTCCCAGGTGCTCTGTCCCAGGGATTTAGAGCTTTATTTATGAGTTTCCGTTATGCTGCTCCCTTCTTGTTTTTTTTTTTTTTCCTTCAGACCTGCCCAGCCCAGCAAGGAGGCAGCCTAGTCACTGTCGGCCTATAGCAGCTTTGCTGAGCTGCTGTGGGCTCCACCCCGCTGCCGAGTGAACTTCCCTGCAGTCCTGTTTATATGGGTGTAGTTAGAACTGCTTTGGTGATGGTGGCCCGCCTCTGTTGGGGCGGAGTCTCTGCTGTGGCGGGTTGCCTTGGCAAATGCGGGCTGCCACGGTAATGGCGGACGTCCCTCCCCCACAGAGCTGGACCCTCCCGGGTTCAGCTGCGCTTGCTGTGAAACTCTCAATCCAGAGTTTCTGGTTGCTGTTCTTTTGTGGGGGTGGGGCCAGCCGAGCCTGATCGCCTGGCTCCCTGCCTCAGAGCCTTTTTTAAGTTGGTGTTCCAGTCGCCTGTTGAAGAGGCGCCGGGGTCTGTTTGTTTTCCCCTGCGGCCACTCACTGCGCTGGCTTAAACAGCGGCACTGAGGTTTGTGGTGCTTTTTTTTTTTTTTTTGCCCTGGAATCTACTGTCCTGGTTCTCTGCTCAGTCCCCTTTTTGAACTGGCGTATGGGCGGCTTCCCGTGGCTCCAATCGCCAGCCAAAAGGGCCCCCGGAGCAGTGTATTTTGTACGGAGAACCGCAGCTCCGGGGCGCCAACAAAGCAGCCGCACGCGGGGCAAAGCAGCGGAGCTGGCCGGCACCACCGCGCTGGCCGAAACAGCCGCGCTGGCGACCGTGGAGCACCTCCGCCCGGGAATTTCCTAGTCTGTGGGCAATAAAAACACGGCATCCACTCACCCTCTGCGCTTTCACTGGGAGCTGCAATCCTGAGCTGTTCCTAAACGGCCATCTTCCCATTTCTATTCTCAAGAAGTATTTATCAAACTCTTACAGTGTGAAGGGTGTCCTCTGTCAGGTCCTAGAGTCAACAAGATGACCAAGAATCTACCCTTTTTCTCTAGAATCTCAACAAATAATCAGGTACCTGTGTTAATAATTTCATTCTGCTATAGACATACAATAAGTAAGGCAGAATCTAGTACTGAGAGTGAAGGAAGAGAGAGCCTGGTTTTATCTGTGGAGACCTGGAATAGCTTCTTGAAGAAAATGGAACTGGAGGTATATTTTTAAAGATGTAGGAATTAAGAAGGACAATTCATGCAGAAGAAACACATTGAATAAAGAAAATGGGCTTATCATATTATAAAAAATAGAGCTTCATCAGTATAAAACTAGTAAAAAGTCTGAAATAGGAAGCCACTGAGCATTTTATATAAAGAAGCACTGTGCTTTGCTCAATATCTATGCAAACACTCCCAGGGGTGAGGACCGTCAGTAGCATGGATTTGAAACAATGCTGAGAGAGGGCCTCCAGCTTCAGGTTTGAATGTGGGCAGTGACAGCAATGAGATAGAAGTGGGGCAAAGGAAATGATTTTATAATTGATGATGTGGGGGATGACGGAGGCATTCGTGATGTATCTCAGTGGGTGTAGCTTGTTGTGTGTCTGTGGGATTATATGGCAAATTCTGTTTAGAAAATGTTTCTAGGGTTTGGAAAAGTTTGCATCAAGGTTCTAATCAGGACAATCAAAATGTGGTTTTGGAACTGAGAAGGCAGTTCAAAACGACAGTCTGTTATTTCATCAGCTCAGTAGTGCGAGTTGGAACCACAGGAATAGTCTGAATAGCCAAAGGAGAATTATGGGGTGAAAGGAGCAAGGAATGCAAGTAGGATAACAGCCTAACAGCTGCAATGACAGCAGCAACTGCAGAAGCCCAAAGGTCACAGCTGTTGTCCTCAGCCTCTGGGATGGCCCCAAATGACAGTCAGCTACTGGTGTTCTGGTCTGTGTGGGGTTGTACAGTGTCCCTCCAGAATTCATGTCCACCGGGAACCTCAGTGACTTTATTTGGAAAGTGGGTTTTTGCAGATGTAGTCAAGTTAAGATGAGGTCCTATTGGGTTTGGTGGTCTCTAAATTCAATAACTGGGTTTCTACAAATAGAGACAGATTTGCAGATGGACAGAGAAAGAGAGGAGCAGACCATGTGAAGACAGAGGCAGAGATGGGAGGTCAAGGGTGGCCCAGGACTGCTGGCAACAACACATGCTAGGAGAGAGGCATGGGAGAGGTTCTCCCGCAGAGCCCCCAGAATGAACCAACCCTACGACACTTGGTTTTGGACTTCCTGCCTCCAGAGCTGTGATCAAATGTGGTTTTAAGCCACCCAACCTGCAGTATTCTGTTACAGCAGCCCTAATGCAGGTCTCTTGTATAGACCTCTGTCACATGGGGCAGGGCTGGCCTGGGCAAACAGTAGCATACTGTGGAATGACAGCACATGGCTTCTAGCCTGACTCCTCCTGGATCGCCCTCTGTGGAGGAGAATGGCTGCTGTGTCACAAGGGTGCATGAGCAGCCCAGTGGAGGGGTGCATTGGGTGAGAGACCGATGCCTCTGCCAACAACCAGCACTAACCTGCTAGGCCTGAGCCTGAGCCACTTTGGAAGCTGACCTTATAGCACCAGTGAAGCCTTTAGCTGACTGCAGTCCCAGCAACCAGACTGCAACCTCCCAGGGGATCCTGAGCCAGAATCCGCGGCTAAGTTGCTCCTAGATTCTTAACCCACAGAAACTGTGTGAGATAATAAATGCTTGTTTTTTAACTTGGTAAGTTTGGGGGATAATTTGTTTTATACAAATATCAAATAGATTTGCATTTGAGAGGTTTTCTTTTCCATGGCTGCACTGAAGTTGGTTGTGGGGAATGGGCTTTCCTTATAGCTCAGTCACTTGCTGTCTGCTTCCTGCTTGGTCCATGTTAGCTCCTGAATGTTCTTTCAGGTTGCAGGGCTGTTATAGACCAGGCTCATGTTTTCCTGGGCAACACCCTTTGCTCTCGATTTACTGGCGGCGATTTTGAAGCTGTCTTAAATAACAGCCTCTCCCACTATGGTGTTTCTCTTTTCAGCTAAAAGAATTTAGAAAGATTCTGTAGGTATTGAAGACGTCTATTTTACATTCACAGGTATGAAAACTTAAATTGGCCTCCATCTTTTCCTCTGCACCTAGATTCAGAAAACAATCAAGCTACAGTCAACACTTTTTTTTTTTTTTTGCATGTTTGTGTGGTAAATGGCTGTTATTCAAAAGCTGTATGCTCAAAGAAATTGTCTTCTTATGCAGAAAGGCGTTAAAGACATGTTTAGATATGCAATAATTCAAAAATACACTATAAAGTTGCTATTCCTAGGATTAAAAAAAAAACCATCTTGGAAACACATCAAAATGCATTGAAATTATGACTTTAAGAACAGAATATTCATTGTTTAAACAGATTTGCAAGTCTTTCTATTCTTGGTTTTACCGTCTATTCTGGAATCCAGTTGAGCTGCGTGTTTTCCAATAGCTTTTGCAGTAGAGCAAAGCTCAGTTTTCCTCAGTGTTTATGCCCCTAGCTGCTCTTTGGTCATAAGAATCTCTTTTTCAAGCCATATTCTTTCTACATGTGGAAAAAGAATCTGTTTCTCAATTACATGTTCACTTAATATGATAGCTATTTTTCTCTTTCATTACTTGTTCATTTAATCCGAACTCCTCTTCAAACAAAATTATGAAGAGCAATAAAACATCCACTTATAAAATAATTTAATGACTTTTCCTACAGAGCTCACTTTGAATGACTTATACCATCTCATATTTTACAATTAGTGAATATAAACTACTTATTGAGAGTTGTCACTTGTTTGCAAGTTGTAATTTATTTCTTTTCCATCTATACCCTGTGAATGAACAGCAATATGATCATTATGTTTAAACCAAACATCTCCAGTGAAAACTGCTGAAAAACTTTCTTTTTTCTAGTTTGTTGATCTTCTGTCTAGTTTTCCTAGCTATTATTAAAGTGGGATGGAATTCTCCGACTGTTATTCCTGAATTGTCTATAGCTCC
Source organism: Sapajus apella (assembly GCF_009761245.1). Classification (NCBI taxonomy): domain Eukaryota; kingdom Metazoa; phylum Chordata; class Mammalia; order Primates; family Cebidae; genus Sapajus; species Sapajus apella. The sequence goes on from NW_022437052.1 coordinate 2,856,592, forward strand.
CTTCAATTCTGTTAGTTTTTGCTTCATATATTTTGAGACTCTAGTCAGGTACAAATATGTTTATAATTGTTATTTCTCTCTGATGGATTAATCTTGGTATTACAGAATTTCCACTTTTTTCTCTAGTAAAAAATGTTAATAAAGTATATTTTATCAGATATTCATTTGGCCACTCCAGCTCTCTTTCATTACCCTATGCATGGTATATGTTTTTCCATACATTTACTTCAAACTTACTTGTGTCTTTAAATCTAAAGTGCTCCTCTTGACACATTGTTGGATCATCTTCTTTTAATCCATTCTACCAGTTTCTATTCTAGAAATGAAGTATTTAATCCAATTACTTTTAATGTAATTACTAATGTAATATAAAATCGATTACTCTAATTACTATCTGTTTTCTGTATGGATTATGTCTTTTGTGTTTTTCTATTTCTCTATTAATTGTTTTTGGGTTAGTTAAATATTTTATCGTGTATTATTTTAATTCCCTTGTGGCTCTTACTATATTTCTTGAATTGATTCCTGTAAGTTCCCCTGGGAGTTACAATTAACATCTTAATTTATAAGACCAGTTTTTATTAGTATCAATTTAAATTTGATAATACACAAAAATTTTGCCTCTATGGCTTTTACTTTCTGCTGTAATCTTGTTGTAATACCAATTTTAATGTCATATAGTACAAACTAATTAACATAATTTTATTATTTTATGCCCTTTTGAATTAGATAAAAGGATAAAATAGTTATAAGCAAAAAGTATATTTATGCTGTCTTTTATATTTACCTACATAGTTGCCTTTACCATATATATTTATATGAATTTAAGTTACTATCTAAGTGTCTTTTCATTTCACACTAAAGAATTTCCTTTAGTATTGCTTTCAAAGATGCATGTTAGCAACAAATTCAGTTTTGTTTACCTGGAAATGCCTTAATTTCTTCTTAATTTTGAAAAATAGTTTTGTTGAATTAGGAATTCTTGGTTCACACTCTTTTTCTTTCAGCACTTTTAGTATATTATTCCAGTGCCTTCTGATGTCCATGAGATATCAATTGTTATTGTTTTTGAAGCTATCTTGTACATGGCAATTCATTTCTTTCTTGCTGCTTTAAGTTTCTCTCTTTGTCTTTGACGGTTTGATTATGATGTGTATTTGTTAAGATCTCTTTGAATATTTTCCACTTGGGAGTTTATTGAGCTCAAAGTTCAGATGTTCAGATGTTCAGATTATTTTTTGTAAATCAAATTTGAGACTTTTTTGGACATTATTTCTTTAAATATTCTGTCCTTTTTCCTCTCCTCTTTTCCTCGTACTACCATTAAGTTCATTTGCTACACTTGATGGTGTCCCATAGCTATCTCTGAGTTCTATTCATTTTTTTCCCATTCTTTCTTATTTTTATACCTCAGAATGGAAAATATCAATGGATTTACCTTAAAGTTCCCTGATTTTTCTTTTGCCACCTCAAATACAATGTTGAGTCTCTCTAATAAACGTCTCAGTTATCACTCTTAACTCTAGAATTTCTATTTCATGCATCTTTCTAAATTCTATCTTTAAACAAGATTTTCTATTTAGTGAAACACTGTTCTTATATTTTACTTTAGTTTTTTAGACATAATTGCCTTTAGATTTTTAAACATATTCAAAATAGGTGATTTAACATCCTTTTTCAGTAAGCCCAAACCTTGGACTTCCTCAGGAATAGTTTCTACTTAGCTTTTCCTGTGTATGTGTCATAATGTACCATTTCTTTGCATGTTTTGTATTTTGTTGTTGAAAATGGAAACTTCAAATAATATGGCAGCTGAGAAAATCAGATTTCTCCTCCCCGTCTAGAATGTATTAAAGTTGCTGAGTTCTTAAAAAGTTGATTTGTCATTTTTTCTGGTGTTCTCATTGTTTTCATGAAGAAGCATATTTTCAGTGGTTCTTACTCCACCATTCTGAATGTTGCCTCCCTTTCCCCATTTTTCTTACCTGGAATAAGAAAGACATGTGTGGAAGTGGAATAAAACCTTGTTACCAAAGGAACCAGATTACCACAGTGAGATATCAGAGCAGGAAGACAAAAGGATCCCAAACACTTCATATTGTTGAAACATTATGTAAACCTGCACAGAATATTTCTATTTGAGGAAGATAAGTTTTTTTTTAAATTAATGTTTGATTATTTTATTGTTATTGTTACTGTTACTTGTGACTGACAGCAAATGTACGACTCACAACATTTGCTTAGTAAATCATCTTTCAGGAACATTAATTGATAATCTCTATCTTATATGACTGACTATAGGTTCGGTAGCAAATGCTTTCTTCATGACAATTTCTGTTAATTTATGAAGTAGACTCATTAGAGATAGACTACTGGAGATTAATCCTGAAAAAATTCCATGGGCAGAGCAGAAGTGGAGGTGGAAAGTGTTTAGAGTACAGCATGACGAGCAACTCAGAGGCAGAGAAAATAAGTCACAAAAGGGGATATTGAAGAAATGCTGATGACATAGTGAGAGTTGAGCTGAGAAAGTTATGTAGAAATCAGATATCAGAGGTCCTTCAATGGTATGTTAAGAAGTTTGGTCCTGCTATCATTTGAAAATAGGTGGTGAAGTCTATCTTTGCCCAGGAGTTAAGATACTTTTGGTCTTTGCTTTAAAAGAGGGAGAGCTACATAGTATTTTTTCTCCAGCTTGCAAGCTCTCAGCTGGCATGGAGAGATAGGATCCATCCAATTTCAATTTCACTATCTCTTCTACAGACACATTAGAGCATGACCAGCAATAAAAATGGAAAACACACCCAATGGCTTGAAAAATAACTTTTGAGAAATGTCAGTCTTCCCAGCGGCAGCTTCATCTCATAAATGATGGGAGGATTTATAAGAAGAGCCACTTGTTCCCTGTGACTCCACAAATTTGAATGCATAGGAAGTAAAATGCACAAAATATTTAATTTAAACATATCCCAATGTTTAAACTATGTTAAATACTATTGTTTCATAGAATTTCTCCACAATAATAATCTTATATGTCCTTTAAAGCAGAACAACTGCATTATAACTGTTGAGCAATTTTTATAAAAAGCTCTGACATTCAGAAATGAAAAATATGTGAATCATCAGTCTTTACATCGTGAGAAATTTACAAGACTGATTCTATAAAAGGACAAGACATTAACATGCAAATCACCACTGCACATAAAGTTTACTCGAGAAATACATAGTAGAAACTATTAGAAGCCCTAAAGGGAAAGATTATTATGAACTGAAGCCTGCTTTTATGTTTACTCCAAGGACAGTCCATATGAGATATGTTATTTTCATATAATTAGCATTCCTATCCATGAACTCATTGAATTGAAAATCAGTAAACATACATTTCTCCGCTAGGAGCATGCCATACTTCTCTGGCACATAGTTTAAAAAGAAAAAGGGATAAATGGAAAGGAATTGACCTTTTGCCTATGGAGAAATTCTCATAAGAATACAATAAAACCTGATGCTTGAGGGGGTTGCAAGCATCCAACCAAACCTGCCCTTCCTTCTGCCTTCATGTCTCTCTGCAGATTTACTCTGCTCACAACTCACAGACCATCATTTCAGGGCTCTAGTCAGACTGCATGGCAGAACTGGTTACTTCCCATGACTACCTGCCTGTATTCTAACCAGGAACCCCTGAGGCAATCGCTTCTGTCTCTCTAAAGATATAAAATGTGGAGAGCTTTTAGTTCCCATCCCCTAGCCCCCACATATGCTAGTTCTACACACTTCTGCTTCCATTACATTAGGTATAGGTCTGGACAAAATAGAGAATGAACACCTTTTTTTAATTTGGATCTAAAAAAAATGTGCTTTCCTTTAGAGTCATTTTAGATGTGTGCCATCCAATTAGAACTTTCTGCCGTGGCCATTGAACTCAACATGTGCAGGGCACGACTAAGGACCTTTTACTTCTTTTTGTTGTTAATTAATTTAAATTTAAATAGACCATAAGGCAATTGTGGCTGCTATACTGGACAATGAAAATCTACACTCAGAGTATAGATGAAATAATCATTATTCTTAGCATGCCGAAAAACATTATTAATTTGTATTTGAATGCATACTTCTTTCTGTGCTTCAAATAAAGACCTTTGGGAAAAATGTCTGGGTAAATTTTTTTCAAGTCATGGATTTGGCTTTGTGTGTGTGTGTATCTTTGTGTTTTGTTTTTATAAATTAAGCTTTAGTGAGGTGTAAGTTACAGAGGTTACAGAATTTCTAAATATAACAAGATTCCGAAATTTTAAGTGCAATTCAATGAGTTTTTATAGGTATTTATGATCATATAACGACCACTATAATCATGATATAAAACGTTTTCGCCAATCCAAATGTTCTCTTGCATGCCTTTCAGTTATACATGTCCCTCACCCCTGGCAACTACTGATATATTTTCTGTTCTTATGACTTTGCTGTTCTATTTTGACTGACGGTATCTTATCATAATGTTTTGGAGATTTATCCATGTTGCTTTCTACTTCAGTATGTTTTTATTTTTTAGTGTTGAATAATATTCCACTGTATGAGTTTACCACATTTTGTTTGTTTCTTTGCCTGTTGATGGACATTTGGGTCATTTACTTTTATTGTAACTACTAATAGTCTTTGTGTAAAAATAAGTTTAAAGTATAGTAGATGAATGCTTAGCATTACAGAAAAATGTCAAACTGTTTTCCAAAGTCATTGTGTTTGTATTATTTAATATACCCACAAGCAGTATAGGAGAGTTCTAGTTGAGTTCTAGTTCCATATCTTTGCAAACACCTAATACAGCGACTCTTTTTATTTTTAACCACCTTAGTGCACATGTAGTAGTATATCATGGCAATTGTAGTTTGCATTTACCTAATAACTACTGGTGTGGAGCAGCTTGTGCTTATTAGGCACTGGTATATTTTCTTTGAAAAAAGATCTGAATCTTTTGCCCATTTTTTTTTGTTTGGTTGTCTGTCTTCTGTCATTGAGTTGTAAGAGTTCTTATATTTTGGATACAAGATATTTATTGGAAATAATACTTATATTTAAATATTTATCTGTAAAATGTTTGCTTCTGGTATGGAGATTGCCTTTTTCATTTTAAAGTGCTCATCAGAGATCAAAATATTTAAATTTGTGGAAATCAAATCTTCAATCATCCCTCTTGTGCTTTTTGCTTATTATCTTAGAAATTTATTCTTAGCCCATGATCATATTATTTTATCTGTTTTTTTTTCTAAAAATGTTATAGATTTAGGTCTGACATTTAATTCTATGATCCATTTTAACTTTTGATTACAGTGCAAGACAAAGTTTGAGATTTCTTTTCTTCCCTTCCTTCCTTTCTTCGCTTCCTCCCTTCATCCTCCTTCTCCTCCTCCTTTCTCTTTTGTACATGTCTCCAGATGTTTCAGCAATCAATATTGTTTAGAAGGCTTTCTTTTACACATTCAGTTATCTTGGCAACATTTTCAAAACTTTGTCAATTATACATGTTTGAGTTTATTTCTTGACTCTATTGTGAACTCTATATTTTGTGTTAACCTCTATGCTCAAGATGAAATGTTAGGCTACCATTAATTTGCCTAAAACAGGCAGATTTTGTTAAAAAAATATATATATATTTTTGCAAAGGACATGTACCTCAGAGAATTCCTAATGCTTTCTTTGTTTGTAGAAAACACTTAGGAAGCACCCATCTTGGTGTCTGTAACCATTAGATTATTCCATATGTTCCATCTTAAACAATTCAAACCTCTATATTCTATCCTCACTATGACATTTCATAGTGAAATGGCACTTAGCCATATTGATTTAAGGGCTATGTAGAATCTACTATCTGGAGTTGACTTTACTGACAATCTTTTGTTTAGAAATTTGAAATATTCATTTGCCCACTATATTCATTCTGTTAATGTTCAGATATTTATGAATGAAGAGGGCTTTGAGAACAGGCTTGGTAGTTGAAACTCATATATGGATGAAGGCACACACGGAGATATATTTGCCTTTCTTCTTGTGCTCATCTTACAAGGATAGTGATATGGTTTGGGTCTGTGTTGCCACCTAAATCTCACGTCAAATTGTAATCCCCAGTGTTGAAAGTGGAGCTGGTTGGGAAGTGATTAGATCATGGTGGCGGATTTCCTCTTTGGTGCTGTTCTGATAGTAAGTGTGATATAATAAGATCTGGTTGTTTAAAAGTGTGGGGCACCTCTCTCCTCCCTCTCTTCCTCCTCATCCGGCTATGTGAAGATGTGCCTGCTTCTCCTTCACCTTCTGCCATGATTAAAAGTTTCCTCAGGACTCCCCAGCCATGCTACCCGTACAGCCTGCAGAACCATGAGTCAATTAAATCTCTTATCTTTGTAAATCACCCAGTCACAGGTATGTCTTTATAGCAGTGTGAGAACAGACTAATACACATAGCTATCTTATTTTTCTAACTGATCAAAACTGTTCAAAAGACAACACCTGTTTCTTAGTTTTTTATTTCATTTTGTTTTGTTTTGAGACAGAGTTTCCACTCTCGTTGTCCAGGCTGGAATGCAATGGTGCAATCTCAGCTCACCACAACCTTTGCCTCCCAAGTTCAAGTGATTCTCCTTCCTCAGCCTCCTGAGTAGCTTGGATTACAGGCACATGCCACCACGTCCAGTTAGTTTTGTATTTTTAGTAGAGACAAGATTTCTCCATATTGGTCAGGCTGGCCTTGAACTCCCAACCTCAGGTGATCGGCCTGCCTAGGCCTCCCAAAGTGCTGGGATTACAGGTGTGAGCCATCGCACCCAGCCTTTTAGGTTCTTTTTCTGTTTTTTGTTTGTTTGTTTGTTTGTTTTGTTTTCTATTATAGTGCAGTTTTGAGAATTCAGTTAGTACTGAGGAGATAATAGTTGATTGAGTTATGTCTGCAAGCCACTGAAGATTTTCATAGTCCTTTAGAGAGTGGTGGGCTCATGTTCAGAGAGGGTGAAGGAAATGGATTTGATGGGCTGGGTTGGGAAAAAGACCAAGGCAGTGAGGATCTGTGAACCACATGATGGAATGATGAGCAGTGCCTCCACTGGGAAGTTTGATGGGGAGAACAACCCAGCACTGAGAGGGCGAGGTAATTTTTGTTATAATGAGGATGGACTGGAGGCTGGTGAAGTGGATAATGGAAATATGGTGAGATGCAATTTAGAGGAGCCCAAGATCATAAGGTGAAACATTTGACTACATCCTCGTGCTCATAATCACTTATCTCCTTGGAAGCAAGATAATTTTTGAAGGCATGAGCTATATATGCTCATCATATTAGACTAACAGATAACTTGTTCTCTCTACCCCTTGATATCCTTTTAGTGCTTCAGTTCCATCTGAAAAGCAGGCTAATGGTTACAGTCCTGCTGACATAGGGCTGTTGTGGGGATTTAAGAGGCAGGCCATGGCAAAGTCCTGGCGTGGGGTTATGGGCTCACTGTGTGACAACAATGCTGTACTTCAGAGATGATATCCAAGCTGCTTAGCAATACTCCCTTCTCTTCTCCCTGCCTCCAAGCAGCATTGGTCTAATTACTCCCTGTTCTAAGAATTTTGATATTATCTTATTACATGATAAAATAAATTACCTTACCCAATTTATTTTGCTGTCTTTCACAGTCTGGCCTCTGCTGTTGCATTCTTATTATAAACCTCATTCACAGTCTCTAGTTTCTAAACACGTTCAGAAAGCAAAATATTTCATGACAAAAAATATAGGGAACAGATAAACATAAAAAAAGCCTGTAGTACTGGAACATTTTCCATTCCCTAAACAGGATCTATAATTTTGCTCTTTCTGCCTTTTTACCTGCAATATCCTTTCCTCCAATCCTGTCTGAGCTTGAAGAACTCACTCCATGTAAAATATTTCTGGAAACCCTCCGTAATTCCCTTATCACAGTGAATCTGCCTATATTAAGCTTTGTAGAATGCCTTTGATATCACTCTCTCTGCATTTATACTATTTATACTCTTTGTTTTTGTACCTACTTCCACTGTATCACATATTGCATTTGCCTTGCATTATAGCAATTTGTAAAAGTCTTCTTGAGGGAAGGGATCTAATTTTCATATAGATTTCCCTCAAAGCACTTAATATAGTAAAGCATATAGTAGTACCTTATCAAATCTTTGATGAATAAGCTTAAGCCAGAAAAAGCATCAGGATTTCAGAATAGAATGATGAAACCAGGAGCAATAAAATCATGCGAATGTTTCCATCCTTTGCTCACTCACCCACCCAGTACAGATGTTTCACAGAGCTTCATTTCCTAATGCAAATTGTTTGTTTACACAACAGGCATTGTGTTGGTTTCTCTCATTAGCATCTGTTAGTAGAAATAATATATTATACATGAATTTTATACACATTACATTTCTTAATAAGTGTGCAATCCAACGACTGCTTGAGTGTCTTATGCCTCTCATTAGGAAATTAAATCTTAAGAAAATTCACCTTGAAATAAACCCACGTACTATAAACTTACTCATCTAAATCAAGAATTTATTAATAGCTCTTTCCTACATCCATATTTGATTATTATCTATAACAGAAATCCAGCTGTGTACATAGATTTTTTTGTACATTTGGAGTTTTTTTGTCTCATAAGTACATGCACACACAGGCATACACACATGTACACATGCATGTAGTCAACCCGCCTATGTCTACTGGGTTGTGTTTTTAAATTGAGTGGTATTACTTTAATTTTAGGATATAAAGTCTTGGTTTTTGTCTTTTAAACTTTAACTGGAGTCAGTTTCTGAGGCTTTCCTTCTTTTTTATGGCATCGCCGTACATTGATCCAGGATTGAAATTTATTGTCAGTCTTCTAGCTTTAGTTCAGAAATCTAAAAATTATCTTGACTTCTGGCCCATAAACACATTGAGAGTTGTGAGTTACTTATAGTTAAAAGAAAGATGAAGACTCAAAGTGCTAAGCAGAGCTGTAATTAAGAAATAACTTATTACAACCTAATTTGACAAATTAATTTTTCACACAAAAAACAAATTTATATGTGAATAAACTTTAAACATGTAATCAAAAATAAAGTTTGTGAAGGAAAATAAGTCTGTATCTTGAAGTGGCAGATGGTTATGTCCACAGCGCTAAGCTGGTGGTGGTGAGATCGGGTGGGGAATAAGGAGGTTTGCGTAGGGCTATGTTGAGAAAGATCATTAGAAGACAGAAGTAGTTTTACCCAACAAATATTGATGCAAAGGATAGGTGAACATTGAGAGACAGACTCTAAAAGGCATTTTAATAAATAATGTGGTTTTGATAGTAGAGGTACAACGAGTTGGCACCGGGGACACACATCTGCTGTGGTAGTGGGGCATTCATCCACAGGTCCACACCTTTAATTTTTCCTTATGGATATTTTTCCATCTTAATAACAGTATTTATAAATTGTATACCTTTGCTGAGCCAATGGAATGGCGATTTGCATTTTACCAGGTACAGAGCTAATTTCATACACTTTCATATTTTATGTTCTGTCATGTTTTTAAAATACACATTTTTTTTGTACGCGTTATGATTCTAAGTTTTCTAGTGCAAAGTTGGGTGGAAGGGGTAACATTGTGACCTCCCTATAACCTCTGTAGTAAGCCCCATGTGTAAGTAGGACCCTGGTCCACACATTGTAATAGTAGTTCATTTCTAAGTTTTCTTTCAGCACTGAGTTTTATACTTTGTATTTTCCTCTCTTTCTCAGAGAGCATGTCCCTAATACATTGAACACTGAATATTTTTGTACAAATTTTAAAGAAAATACTAGAAGTAGTACGTGGTTAACAAAGAGAATTGGATTAAGGACTATATTTTACCACATATCAAGTGTAAATAGAATACCTATGTTTTCCATCCTGTTACTTTAGTTTGTATCATTGCATCTCTTACACCTGTTATTATTTAATTATTGAAATTGATTTGCCATGCATACATAGAGTTTTAAATATTTGATGAAGGATTTATAAGGGATAGATTTTTGGGTTTTCCAATTTAATTATGCTTTTCAATTTATATAGATATTGGAAGTCATTTGATATAACACCGATAAAGGAGATAGGAAGATATTATCTAGGCAGATAGTGAGGGTAAAAGAGTCCTTGGTGGAATTTCCCTTTTAACAAAAAGCAGCCCCAGATCATTTCTTTTTTAACAAAGAGCAGCCTGAAAAATTGAGCTGCAGACATAGATAAGCAAGCTGGGAGCTCGCAAGTGTGAATGCCGGCAGCTGTGCCAAGAGAAAGGGGCTACATGAGGGCCAGGTATGTTCAACACGGAGGCTCAATATTCCCTTTTCTTTGTCACCATGTGCACAGTAAAGGAACAGGCAACATGGCACTGGCCAGGTAATTATCCATCTGCATAATAAAAGATGAGGGTGCGGGTGGCCAGATTTTCCCATGCTATGCAAATGGCACATGTAGTCCTAACCAGTTTTTGCAGCTTATGTAAATGGCACACCTGGACCGACCAATCTTTTGTGTCCTATGTAAATCAGACACTGCCTCCTCAAGCTCATCTATAAAACCCCTTTCATTTTGCCATGGACTGGAAAGCCCTCTCGGGACCCCTCTCTCTGTAGGAGAGAACTTTTCTCTTTATTTAGCCTATTATGCCTCTGTTCCTAACCTCACTTCCTGTGTGTCTGTGTCCTTGATGTCCTCAGCATGAGATAACGATCCTTGAGTATTACCCCAGACAATGATGCTTCTTGAATACTGATATGGTTTGGCTGTGTATCTACCTAAATCTCATCTTGAATCGTGGTTTCCAGAATCCTCAGGTATCATAGAGGAACAATATGGGTGGTAATTGAATCACAGGGGTGATTACCTCCATGCTGTTCTCATGATAGTGAGTTCTTATGAGATCTGATGGTTTTATAAGGAGATTTTCCCCCTTTTGCTCAACACTTCTCTTTCCTGCTGCCATGTGAAAAAGGACGTGTTTGCTTCTTCTGCCATAATTGTAAGTTTTCTGAGGCCTTCCACTTCTGTGGAACTGTAAGTCAATTAAATCTCTTTTCTTTGTAAATTGCCCAGTCTCTGGTATCTCTTCATAGCAGAGTGAGAATGGACTAGCATGGTAAATTGGTACAGCACAGAGTGTGGTGCTGCTGTAAAGATACCCAAAAATGTGAAAGTGGATAATAAGCAGATGTTAGAACAGTTTAGAGGGCTAAGAAGAAGACAGGAAATGTGGAAAAGTTTGGAATTCCACACTTGGAAAACATGGGAAAGTTTGGAACTTCAGCTTTTTTTGAATGGCTTTGACCAAAATGCTGATAGTGATATGGACAATGAAGTCTAGACTGAGGTGGTCCCAGATGGAGATGAGGAACTTTAGAAATGGAGAACAGGTCACTCTTGCTATGTAAAGAGAGTGGTGGCATTTTGCCTCTGCCCTAGATATATGTGGAACTTTGAACCTCAGAGAGATTATTTAGGGCATTTCTCAGGACAAATTTCTAAGTGGCAAAGCATTCAAGAGGATACATAGAATAGAAGTTCAGGAAATTTGCAGTCTGACAATGTGAAAGAAAAGAAAATTCATTTTCTGGGGAGAAATTCAAGCCTGCTGCAGAAATTTGCAGAAGTAAAGAGGAGCAGAGCGTTAATCACCAAGACAATGGGGAAAATGTCTCCAGGTCATGTCAGAGAGCTTCATGGCAGCCCCTCTGAACACAGGCCTGGAGCCTAGGAGGGAAAAATGATTCCATGTACTGGGCCCAGGGCCTCCTGTTCTATGCAACCTTAGGACATGATGACCTCTGTCCCAGTTGCTTCACCTCCAACTGTGGCTAAAAGTGGCTAATGTACAGTTCTAGCCATTGCTTCAGAGGATGCAGGCTTCAAGCCTTGGCAGCTTGTATGTGGTGTTGAGCCTGTGGGTGCACAGAAGTCAATAATTGAGGTTTTAGGAACTTCCACCTAGATTTCAGAGGATGTATGCAAACACCTTAATTTCCAGGCAGAAATTTGCTGCAAAGGCAGAGCCTTCATGGAGAACCTCTGCTAGCACAGTGTGGAAGCGAAATGTGGGGTCAGAGCCCTGACACAGAGTCTACACTGGGGCAGTGCCTAGTGGGGCTATGAGGAGAGGGCCATCGTCCTCCAAACCCCAGAATGGTAGATCCACTGACAGCTTGCACTGTGCATCAGGAAAAGCCACAGACACTCAATGCCAGCCCGTGAAAGCAGCTGGGAGGGAGCCTGTACCCTGCAAAGCCACAGGAGCAGACCTGCCCAAGGTCATGGGAGCCTCCTCTTCCATCAGAATGCCCTGTATATGGCTCATGGAGTCAAATGAGATCATTTTGGAACTTTAGGGTTTAATGACTGTCCTATTGGATTTTGGACGTGCATGGTTGCATGGGGCCTGTAGCCCCTTTGTTTTGGCCAATTTCTCCCATTTGGAACAGATATATTTACCCAATGCCTGTACCCACATTGTATCTAGGAATTAATTAACTTGCTTTTGATTTTACAGGCTCATAGGCAGAAGGGACTTGCCTTGTCTCAGATGAGACTTTGCTCTTGGACTTTTAGGTTAATGCTGGAATAAGTTAAGAGTTTGGAGGATTGTTGAAAGGCAGGATTTTGTTTTGAAATGTGAAGACATGAGATTTGGGAGGGGTCAAGGGTGAAATGATATGGTTTGACCATGTCACCACCCAAATCTCATCTTAAATTGTAGTTTCCATAATCCCCATGTGTCATGGAAAGGACCTGGTGGGAGGTAATTTAATCATGGTGTCAGTTACCCTTGTGCTGTTCTTGTGATAGTGAGTGAGTGCTCATTAGATCTGAGGATTTTTAAGGAGCTTTTTCCCCTTTTGCTTGGCACTTCTCCTTGCTGTTACCATGTGAAGAAGGATGTGTTTGCTTTCCCTTTTGCCGTGGTTGTAGATTTCCTGAGGCCTCCCCAGCCCTGCAGAACTTTGAGTCAATTAAACATCATTCTTTTATAAATTACCCAGTCTCAGGTATTTATTCATAGTAACATGAGAACAGACTAAACAGATACTGACTATGAAAATCGAATTTTGGAAAAAAATTAAACATCAAAACGGCAAATCCTTAATCTATAGTTCTACATTAACAAGCAAAAACAATTTTTTTCAATAACCAATTGTGTCTGACTTTATTGGACTTACACTCCCATCCAAATTCAGAGTAGCCTTGAATCTGAATTGAAGACATGAAATACCATTTTCCACTGAAAGAAATGAGGACCTTTAGAGCAATGGCTGATTCTAGGTTTCTGGGCAGCATAAGCTTTGGAAACTATTCTGTGCCAGAAAGCACTGAAGCCACCCAAGACCACTAATGTAGCCTCCCCTGGAGTTTTTCCATTGTTAAACTTAGGTTCTCTGCTTGGTCTTTATCTCTGTTTGCCTCTGGCTGCAGGAGTGAGCATCCATTTAAATATTGTTGAGGAAGTATACTGACCTACACATTATGCTGTAAATTGTGATTAATAATCTGAGCCTGTGGCTAACATCTTTTTAAGTAATCCACAGCTGTTAGCAACATCCATTCAAACTCTCAGTCCTTGTAATTCCATTTCCCTCATATATATTTTTAAGACAAGAGAAACTCCAAGAGCAGGCCTATGAATATTTCCTGCTAAACACCTTCTGTGTGGATCAGCTTCCATATGACCACAGGTGAAACCTGAACAATTACAGGGCTGCTTGCCAGGTGCCGTCCATGTCCAGCGACCTCCAGGCAGATACTGTCTCAACTCCAGGTCAGCCCAGGATCCGAGTCTAATATCGCAGCCTGGGAGTCTTGTCTTAGGACTTTCACTGTCACCCACTGCCTTAGAGTGCAGTTCCTAATCAAGCACACACTGTGCATGTGCCTTATCGAGAGGATGCTCTTCAGGAAAAAGTTGAGGTTGTAAATCCAGACAGGGCAGGAGCAAGAGTTGAGTAAGCCATGCTCAACCACAGCCGCACCTTGGTTGGACCCACAGTGCTCTGGGGTCTGGGCCACACCACAGACTTGCCTTCAGCCCACCTGTGAGTCAAACGGGCCAGTGTTCATGTCCGCATGTCAGGCAGTCATTGGCTTTAGGGCAATACGTGTGAAGTGATGGGGGTTCTTCTCCAGGTGAGGCAGCATCTACAGCCTCTGGGTAGTTCTTCAGCAAAGCGGGCAGCCACGAGCCTTTGTCAACCATTACTCATGGCGGCTGCGGTGACCATTGCACTTGGAGGCCACTTCAGCATTTTCCACACAATCAGTTAGCAGAAAATACAGAGCACAGTGCAACATGTTACATCCAAAATGTAGGGGTATTCATGTGCCAGGGCTGCCATAACAAATACCACAGAGTGGATGGCTTTAAAATACAGAAATTTGGCCGGGTGCGGTGGCTCACGCCTATAATCCCAGCACTTTGGGAGGCCGAGGTGGGTGGATCATGAGGTCAAGAGATCGAGACCATCTTGGTCAACATGGTGAAATCCGGCCTCTAGTAAAAATACAAAAATTAGCTGGGCGTGGTGGCACACACCTGTAGTCCCAGCTACTCGGAAGGCTAAGGCAGGAGAATTGCTTGAACCCAGGAGGCAGAGGTTGTGGTGAGCCAGGATCACGCCATTGCACTCCAGCCTGGGTAACAAGAGTGAAACTCTGTCTCAAAAAAAAAAAAAATACAGAAATTTGTTGTCTTACATTCTGGAGGTTGGAAGTCTAAGATCAAGGTGCTGGCAGGATTGGTTTCTCCTGAGGTTTCTCTCCTGGGATTGCAGATGGCTGCCTTCTCTGTGTGTCCTTACATGGCCTTTTATCTGGGCATCCCTGGGGTGTCTCCCTCTTTTTATAAGGACATCAGTTAAATTAGTTCAAAGCCTCATCCTTATCATCTGTTTATTTAGACTTAATTACCCATTAGGGCCTTATATCCAATTGCAGCCACATTCTAATGTACTGGGGTTAGTGCATCCATATATGAATTTTGTGGGTAAACAGTTCAGTTCATAACAATGGGAAAGTCAACAGGGAAATCAACCCAATGGCATAACACATTTCAAACAGATAAGATGTCATGATATCTGAATTTGCTTTAAAATAGCCTGCATTTGCTCCCTTTCCAAAACCACAGTAGACCATATATTGCTGAAATAATTGAGGTAAAAGTCTTAGATATTTTAAAAATTGGGATATAGGTCCAGTTTACCATTTTCTCTAGTTTTGTTCAAATGGTCATAAAAATGTTAATTAAAAATAAATTAGAAATTAGAAAAATAAAGATTCAAGTTGTTACACAAAAAGAACCTATTCTTTGCATTTTAAAGGAAGGATAGTAAGGGTTTCTGTTACCTGCTAAATACAATCTCCATTCATCTATCCTATCAGGAAATTCCTTTTGAGCAGCAGTGATAAATTCTTGGATTTCCTTTCTTTTTGCATGACTGGACCCTTAACATGCCTGGCCATAGCCTTTCAGTCCCAACTTAAAGCATCATTCAGAATCAGTTTTCCATGCATAAATTCAACATACGCTCATCACACTTCTTGATCTTACTACATTCTACCATGTGTTAGGGTTACTAATGCATTTGCTTTATCTTTCCTGCTAAAATGTGAGTTCCTAGAAGGCAGGAAGCAAGTTTTACTTATCTTTTAGGTCTAGTACATTTTTCACAGGGTCTGGCACAAAATAAATGCTCAATACATATGTGAATTAGCTATTGATTAGAATAACTGACTCATATTACATATATAATATATATATATATTTAGTTCTTGATAAATATTATGCATTTCAAAAACTGATTGAATGTATTAAGTTTCTATTAAATAAACTTGGATAATTTCCCCAGGATGTTTTTCCTGAATAATTTTGACTTGTGAATTTTCTGTATCATATTTGTTAACATAGACATGAGCTAGAAGAGGTTCAGATAATAGCTATCATATACAATTTGATAAGCATAGGACAAAAGACAGCCCAGTAACTATTGAAATTTCTTCTGAATATGCAATAGAATTATGTTGTTAGAGAGTTGAGATCACCAATATATGAAATGCTCAGCAACAATGAAATATATGCATTAAATCAATATCTATTAAGGAATCACGCTTTTTAAAAGGGCCTTCTCCAGTTGATTTCATATAAGGTATATCCAAGCCTTTAAGTTTCCTGTATACTAAGTGCCAATGAGATGCTGGAAGGGTGTCTCTGTTTCTGTCTCTGTCTTTGTCTCTGTCTCTCTTTGCCTTTCTTTGCCTTTGTCTATCTGTCTCTCTCTCTCTCTCTTTTTCTCTCTCTCTCTCTCTCTTTAAGCCTAGCTATAGGCACATAAGCTTGGGAGCTAAGGAGCAGATGGGCATGATGATTGCTGACGCACTGTCATATTGGCCTTGCTTTCCAATCAGACATGCTTTCTCCATCCCATCATCTACCAGATGACGGTGAGCAGCCTCTTGCCTGCTAGTGCCTGGCACATGTAGCTTTTTGGTAAGAAGGGCACAGTTGCTACCCACTGAGGTCACCCATGAATAATTTCATCCCTAAGGGAAGAATGCATGGTCTTGTTTCTCAAACACAAAAAACAAACTCAGAGGCTAAAATGTCTTGAAGAGTTTTAGATTTCACTTTGGAGCTTGAGATTTTTCCCACTCAGAATTTGGTTTCTTTCTGCCTTCAGAATATCTCTGTTGGCAGCCTGGATATTGCTGGGCTTGTTGATAAAATTCACATTGCAAAACTAAGTCCCAGCTGGAGAACAGGTGCTGTGGCTTTTGGAGATTTTCTATTGTGATGCACAGGTTTTCTTCTTTTCACAGTTTCTGTGTTCACTCTGTTCTGACCCTTGTTTGTTTTCTTTAGTGGCAGCCTGAAAAATCTGACATGGCTGAAAAGTGTCATGTTCAGAAAGATTAATTCATAAAATATATTGCTTTTATTGGCAAGACTTTTAAATTTTAAAAATCTTTAGTAAATAAGGAGTCCTAGGGAATCTTTCTGAAGTTCTAGCTGAAGGATCTGGATTTTAAATTGATGTTAATTTACTGTTATTTCAACTATTTTTGTGTCGTTTTACTAAACAGGCAGGTAGAAACCTAACAATAACACCAACTTTGAAAAAGGGCTCGCAAACATCCCATGACACAAAGTAAACCCCCAATTACCTTTGACTTGCGTTTCCTTTCTCATCTCTGTTTTCTATTTGGATTCAATCATGCTAAAGCAGGAGCAACAAAAACAGAAACAAAACAAAAGAAGCCTCATTATTTCTCAGCCTACACACGTGAGCCTCACAGGCCCCATACTACAGTTCTGCTATGAAATCTGTGGCACTTTTTTCACTTTTTATCTTCAGAAGTTCAGGCAGATGGAGACGTCATTTCACGTGGGAGGAAAATTCTTGTTCAAAGCACAAATAGCTGAAATAATATTCAGCAAAGAGGTAAACTATTTCCAGGTGCAATAACTTTTTCTTTTTCTTCTTTGACTTTACCAAGTATGAAAATTCACAGAAGTAAAGACACGGCAGAGATAAAAAAGCAAAAATATAAAGTTTCTGTTTAAAATGGTACGTTAACATCTTCAGCTCAGTGCACTATAGAAATCATCATGATTCCAGTGTCCCCATTAGAAAATGCTGCAAGAAATATTGTACATTTCTTCTACTTCTTTGGTTCCAATGGTAGAACAAAGTGTGAAGAATATTCAAAAATATTTTTTATGTTTTACTAATTAGAAGAGGAGAAATTCCTTTTCTTATTTTACTCTAAAATAGAAATAGCATGCGCACACACACACACACACACACACACACACACATCTTAAGTGCTGGTTGCGACGGCTCTCAAATGACATGAATGGATTGTATCAGATGGCATAATGTAGGAACAATTCTGCCAGGAAGTGATTTGTCCATTTTTTTGCTATTCCAGGAAGTTGAAACTCTACCAGAAGGATGCAATTAGTTTCTATAAGAGAAACAGGTAATTCTTCTGTGGGGTTACTGAAGTATGACAAAACTTTCTATACTGTATTGTAGTGGGGTGCTTAGAGGAAATATCTTTTCATTTTTTTAACTGTTGTCTTGATACCTCAATTTATAAAAAAGGATTCAATTTTGTAAGCAAGAGGGAGGTTGTATAGCAAGAAGGAATGAGAAAGACTGGGAAGGTGCGAATGTGTGTGAAAAATACAATGTTTTCCAGGTGTCATTGGAATATATTTCAAAATGCCACAGATGAAATTTAAGGCAATGTTTTTCAGAGAAATCAAAAAACACTCAAGTCTTTGGATTTTACATGAGGGCTACTCTGAGCTATTAATGTTAGAAAAAATATCATTTTGATCTCACTCACTGCTAATGTCTCATGCTGTGGTCGTTTATTGCAGCTTACACCACGATAGAGTGTGTGTGAGCTTATGGTTTAGCCTTTTTTTTATTGCACTTTTATTTTGCTGTTTTTATTTCTTAACTGTGACATAGATAAGCATAAGAGTAGCCACATCGTCGACAATTAAAATGCAAGCATTTATTTTTATGGAAATATTTTCATCTCAGAGAAATTTTCCCTTGACAGTGCAGGCACATTATATATGTTGATAATAAATAGCAATTTATGCCTGGTATTAGAGAGAAGAAGTCACAAAAAGGTCTGTGATCCCCATGGACCAAAGGAGATAAAGCAGGAAACTGCGATTACCAACTAATGCAAGCCCTGGAGAGGCATGAAGAATGAAGAGAGGTAGACGCATTTCTCTTTTGGAAGGATTTTAAGAGAACTAAAGTAAAGAAGGACATTAAAGTAATGAGAAAATGGTTCCTTTTATATGTCTACGAGGATAACAGTGTCCATTGTTATCTGTGTTAAAAACATTCATTAAACATCTAATGAAACACTGAAGAATAATAATACTAATTCAGTATTTTAGCCCAGAAATCATTTATAAAAGTTGTCAGCACCATAAAATTCATTCTGCGAAGTTAAAATGGGTTTGATCACCATTTGACAGAATAAGCCATTCCACTCTTTTAAAGCAGTGCCTGCTACTATTTTAGGGGATGCAGAGTCGAATTCTCTGTGGAAAAAAAACATAAAAGAATGAATTATTGTGGAATGTTGTAATATTCTCACCATCACTGAAATCATAATATCAAGTTTATTTTTTATTTCAAAGGAATACATTTAATTTTGAGGATCATGGAAACATTCAACTACGCTCTTGAAAAAACTGGCAGAAGAAGCACTGTCATAAAACTAGGCTTGGGAAATAGCTGGCCTGTGTGAAGAAATCAGACAGCATGTCAATTTTATAAATACCTAAGATTAGAAATTTATAGTAATGATGTTACAATTCATATTTCCCTGTAACCAACCAAAAAGTAATCATAAGCATGCATCTGAATGAATGATCACGTGGGAGCAAACCCAGGTATCCACTGCCCAGGCCTGAAACTGCATACTCTGCTCACCTTGGAGGCCCCTTACTGTCCTGTCATAGTTACAGCCTCCCCTCCCCAACCTATGATGGGCAGGTGCCACCTGTTTTGAAGACGACACCAAAGGAACCATTTAAAGACAACACCAAAGGCATCCTTTGTATCTTGTTTTGTCACTGAATATTATATTTGCAGGTTTTATCCAGGTTGTTGCATGTAGTGATTTTTTTTCATTTCCATTACGTTGCAATACTCATTGTATTCCTTACTTTATTACCATGTACTGTGATTTGTTTTTATCATGAGAAAATATCAGCTAAACCCAAGTTGAGGAACATTCTACACATCTTGCTCAAGACTCTTGGCACACATGTGCGTGCGTTTACACTGGACATATCCATTAGAGTGGAATTGCTGTTTATAAAGCTTGCATACATTTAATTTCAGTGAATATTACCTGTTTTATAAAGTGGGTTCCAATTTACCACTACTGGAGGGCGACTGTCGCTCCACATCCCTGCCACATGTCTTGTGAATCTTTTAAATTTTAGCCTTTCTGGTGAGTGTGCAGTGATGTCTCATGGTGATTTTAATTAGAAGCACCCTGATGACTACTGATATAAAGCACTACTTCATTGGCTATCCTTTTTGTGACATGCTTGTTCAAGCTATTTGTCCATTAATTCCATTTTCATTTTCTTTGCCAAGTCTCTAATGATTATGGGAGGTCTTTGTTGATTCAGGACTGAGAACTTGTTAGCTATGTGTTGCAATAACTCCTACTTGTTGGTTTATGTTGTTTCTTGATGATGTCTTCTGATGCATATAAGTTCTTACTTGCCATTTTTTTCCTTTATGGAGAACACTTTTGTGTTCCATCAAGAAATACCTGCCTACCTCAAGGACATAACGATATTCTCTTCTGTTATTATCTAGAACTGTACTGTGTAATATGGCAGCCACTAGCCGCATGTGGATATTTAAACATAAATTAAGTGAAATAAAAAGAAAGTGAAAATGTAGTGGTTGAGTTACACTAGCCACATTTCACATGCTCAAAAGCAATATGTGGCTATGGCCACCATCTTGGAGGGTGTAGATGTGAAACATTTCCATCACCACACGAGTTCTCTTGGGCAACACTGCTCAAGGGGCTCTGTCAGAGGAGGTTTCCTCTTACATTTAGATCTGCAACCACAAGGTACAGATTGTTTTGTGGTGAGGCAGGAGCCATTTTGTTTTTCTCCGAATGGATATCTAGTTGGCCAGGCACAATTTTTTGGAAACACTGCTCCTTCTCTACTGCTCTGTGGTACAAAATTTGTTGTAATAAAAGTGTCCACTTATAAGAGGCTCTATTTCTCGTCTCTTATCCTGTTCTATTTTTGTCCATTCTTGTGTCAATAACACATTCTCTTAATTACTATGACCTTGTAAACTTCTCCAAACCCAGTAGCTTATCTTAATGTTTTTGTCTGTCTACATTCTGGAAACAACTTGTGAATTTCCACCAAAATATTAATTTTCTGGAAAATCTATTAGGGCTTCATACTATCTTCCTAACAGTATGGGGGGAAACTAACATCACTGCATATTTTACATTTGTATTTATTTTATTAATGTTACATATTTTCCTGTATAGAAGATTGACATGTGATTAACATGACAGTGTCTTGCACATTTTTAATAGAAATACACGTTTTAAAAATGCTATTTTGGTACTTTTGTTCAGTTTTTAAATCATTTGAATCAATAATAAAGTTATAGAAAAGTCTGAAGGACAGATATTTTATTCTCAGAACCTTATCAACTAGTCTGCTTACCTGATGTCCCATTATCCCTAAATAGTTCAGTGTTCATTTCCTGTGAAGAATGATGTTCTTCTACATTAACACAAAATCTCCTACAGCTATCAAAATCGGAGAATTAACATTGGCATAGTAATAATATCGGGTACTCAGATCCTGTTTATGTGTCTAATTGTCCCAATAACATCCCATAGCAAAGTAAGCTATTTCAGATTTACATGTTGCATTCAGTTGTCAGAAAGAGATCGTTAGTCATTGACTTTCACAAACTTGGAACTTTTGTGGATCATGGGCCAATGGTTTTGTAGAATATTTCTCATTGGGAATTGTCTGATATTTCTTCATAAATGGATTCAGGATTTCCATTTTGTTAGAAATAAAACTGTAGTGATGCTCTGTTGTTCTCTTGTATTTTATCAGGAGGCTTGCAATTTTGATTTGTTCTATTACTAATGATTACTGCCTTGATTACTTGATGAATGTGGCGTCTGCCAGGCTTATCCACTGTGAAGTTACTCTTTTTTCCCTTAGTAATTACTTAATGAGTGTTTTCTGTGGGGAGGTGTTTTCAAATGAGGTAAATATCTTGTCTGTATGTATGTACAGATGCATGTCATTAGAGATTCATGGTTTTCTCTTTTACCTAATGGATTAGAATTACATTTACTTATTTAATTTATTTTGATGCTGAAATTGTCTTCAATTTGGCCAACAGGCATATTTTTAAAGTGGTTCTTTTGACATATTTATCGTTTGAGTACTTTTTTTGCTTTCAAGAATACATACCAAGACATCTCTGGCACATTTTTGATTTCTCCTGCACTGACCTAAAAATTAGCCCTTTATCCAAGGCTCCATTATTCCTTTTTGTAAATAATAGTATTAAAAATGTAACATCTGTGCACCATTGGGAATATGGACACTCCTAGGTCTGCAATGGACAAAGTTAGGCAATATATAGAAGTGTATATACGCATGTATGTATATATGTGTGTGCACACATCTCCATCTTTATAGATTGAAATATGTTAGTACACAATGATGTTTCTAATTCTGATCCAACATTACAGTGTTATTATAGCTATCTTCTCTTTTTCCATATTTGTTCATTCATTTTGTGACATTACAAAGTCCGCTGTTATTCTTTTGAATTTATTTACTTACTTGGTTAATCCCCAGCTGTAACTAATATCCCATCATGCCCAACACCCTTTACTGTTTGGATAGGTGCCTTCCTCATCCTATTTAGAGTCCCTGTAGGCTCAGACCCCATGGGCCAGCCCATCTGTTTGCCTGGATTCTCTGCTCAACCTGTTTACTACCCCAGGGCTCTGACACCCCACTGCGTGTCACCCCAATGCTTGGGCACCCTCTGCACACTGCTTGTACTCTGAGCCGCCCACCAGACCTTCTCCTCTACATGGACCTGAAGCCACATGGTTGATTCTTTCCATGGAGCCTATTGCTTCCTCCTGCTGCTCCGGTTTCCAGATTCCACACCAAGCCACCCCTTCCCCAAGCAGGCAGCAATGTTGCTCTGTCCTATATAACAGTTTTAGTACTGAATTGTCTAGGAAGGAAAAGAAAGGAAAAGGGAATAGGTACCTTTTCATATTTTGGTATTATTTGTTGCTGGTATGAAAAATGTTTTTAAATCTGTCATTTTTACTTTTATATTTTTATATTTGTAGACAGGTTCCTAGGTAGAGCAACCTTACTAAACATACTTATTAATTCTAGTACATTATTTATAGGTTCATTTGAATTTCCCAGTACATAGTTGTACTTCTTGTAAATAATTTTAGATTTAATTTCACAGGTTTAGTATGAATTCTACAGATTCAATCTCTAGGAACAAACTCTAAGTAGAACAAAACCAAAGAGATGTAGATCTAGTTACATCACAGTCAAATTTTAAAAACTCAATCTAAAAGATATATTCATTCATATAATTTCATTTCTGTTCCTTCCATTATTCCATTGTTTAAGACTTGTATATAATATTGTTGGTAGATAACCTTAAGCATATTCCATCTCAGAGGGAAATCTCTCAACATTTGGATATTGAATGTGTTTTGCTGACATATTTTTAGTAGATTAATTTGTCACTTTCTATTCCTAGTTTGCTGAAATATTTTTATCATAGGTATATTATAAAAATGTTTTCTGAACGTATTGATTTAATTTTATGAATTTCCCCACTTATTTTTTGATTTGATGAATTATATTAACTCTCAATATTAAAATTACCTTGCTTTTGGAATCATTTCAATATATCTCAATATTTTACTTTATATTTTCTGCTTGATTTGATTTGCTAATTTGTTGTTTAGAATTTTACATCTATGTTCATGAATGAAATTGATCTTAGTTTCCTTTCTTGTAATGTTCTTAGGTTTTGTTGTCAAGGTTCTGATTCCTTTTGCTATTTTTCAGAAGACTTTATATGACATTGTCCTTATTTCTTCCTTAAAAATTTGAAGAATTCATTGCCAATGCTCTCTGGAACTGGAGTTTTTGTTTTGAGAAAGTTTTAATTGTGTGTTTACTTACTTTAATCATAATAGTACTACTCAGGTTTTCTATTTTTATTTGAATATGCCCTAAAAAGTTTTGCTTTTTTAGACGTTTTCTAATTTTGTCTAAATTTTTAATCTTATTGGTCACTACCAAAATAATAGCAAACTGCTAGCAACATCTCAGCTGTATAAACCTGTGACTTCAGTTAAGGGAAAGAAACCCTGGGAGGACTTTTTAAAGGAAACTTAGACAATAACAAGGAAGTGTGAAGCACTCTGAAATATTCCTTGTGATTTAAAAGGCTGCATGCATAGTCAGGGATATGTGGGCATGAGTTGGGGCATGTCCAGGAAAGACACTGAAAAGGAGCAGATCCCAGTCATTCACCTCTGGCTGACTGAGGTTATGCTCAACAGGATGTGAAAGCTAAGGCTGTCTTGTAAACTGCCTGAAGTTTTCAGGCGTGCATTTCCATACACATCTACTGGCAAAGGGTAAAAAACATATAGACAACACAAAAGGAAGTCTTCCAACCAATCATTGGTTGGCCACTAAATTATAGTCATCTAACTGCGACTCATAAGAAGCTAGTGTTAAAAATAAGAACAAGTATATATTTTTAAAAGCGTAGGAAGGAAGGTGTAAGAACTAAAACAAATTTACAAGAAAAAACAAACAACTCCATCAAAAAGTGGAAAAAGCTATGAACAGACACTTTTCAAAAGAAGACATTTATGCAGCCAACAAACCTATGAAAAAATGCTCATCATCACTGGTCATTAGAGAAATGCAAATTAAAACCACCTTGAGATACCATCTCACACAAGTTAGAATGGCGATCATTAAAAAATGTAGAGACAACAGATGCTACTGAGGATGTGGAGAAATAGGAATGCTTTTACACTGTTGGTGGGAGTGTAAATTAGTTCAACCATTGTGGAAGATAGTGTGGTGATTCCTCAAGGACCTAGAAATAGAAATTCCATTTGACACAGCAATTCCATTACTGGGTATATATCCAAAGGATTACAAATCATTCTATTGTAAAGACACATGCACATGTATGTTCATTGTGACACTGTTTACAACAGCAAAGACTTGGAACCAACCCAAATGCCCATCAATGATAGACTGGATAAAGAAAATGTAGCACATACACATAGAATACTATGCAGCCATAAAAAAGGATGAGTTCATGTTCTTCGTGAGGAGATGGATGAATCTAGAAACCATCATTCTCAGCAAACTGGCACAAGAACAGACAACCAGACACTGCATGTTCTCACTCATAAGTGGGTGTTGAACAATGAGAACACATGGACACAGGGAGGGGAACATCACAAACTGGGGCCTATTGGGGGGTGGGGGACTAGGAGAAGGGTAGCAGGGTGTAAAAAGATTGAGAAGGGATAACATTAGGAGAAATACCTAATGAAGGTGATGGGAGGATGGATGCAACAAACCACCATGGCATGTGTATACCTATGTAACAATCCTGCACCATTTGCACATGTACCCCAGAACTTAAATGTAAGAAGAAAAAAAAAAAAGAATAAAGCCTTAAAGAACAACAAGAAAAAAGGATAAGAAAAGAATTCAACTGGCACATATTTCAATATATAGAACCTACAGACTTAGTATAGTAAAGTAGATAAAAACTAAGCTGCAACAAGAAAAATAAAACCATCAATAGGAACAGATCTTAGGTGTGTGCATTTGTGTGAAGGAATCTAATACCAATGTTGTCACAATATATTTTCTAAAATGTTCAGGTTCAAATAAAAAAGTTTGAGATATCAGAAGAAACATAATTTTACCATATTAGCACTAAGAAAGCAGTCAACAGAAAACGTTGTTAAGGGGTCTCAGATTAGTAGATAAAGAATATCGAAAGAATTAGAGGAAAGTGTGATAACGTCTCACCAAATGGAAAATGGTGGTAAAGAGACAGAAGTTACATATGCAAAAACAAACCAAATAGAAAATTTAGAGGGGGAAAGTAAATAACTGAAATGAAAACTTCACTAGATGGAGTGAGCAACAGATTTGAACTGGCAGGGAAAAAAACTTGTGAACTGAAAGATCTGCTGATAGAGGTTATACAGTCTGAGGAACATAAAAAACAAAGAGCAAAGACAGATAAACAGAGCTTCAGAGCCTTGTGGGTCACCATCAAGCATATCAAGCATAGGCATAATAGGAATTCTAGTAATATGATAGGAAGATAAAGAGTCAGAAAAAGTACTTGATAAAAACAACATCTAAAAACTTCTCAAATTTGATGAAGAATATTAATCTATACATTCAAATTCTAAGTAGAACAAATCAAGTTCAATAAACTCTAAGTTAAATAAATTCAAATAGATCCAGTCCTTTACATGTCATAGACAAATTGTCAACAGTCAAGGATAAAGAAAGGTAAAAAAAAAAAAAAACCTTCAAATTGTCAAGAGAAAAAATGCCTAGAAACCTTGGAAGACAGAAGGCAGAGGGTTTACGTAGTCAAAGTGCTGAAAGAAAAATGCAGTCCACTAAAATTTCTAGGTCTAGCAAAATTATCTTTTTAAAACATATACCTAAGACAAAGCAAGATGGGCAAATAGGAACAGCTCTGGATTACAGTTCCCAGTGAGGGCTATGCAGAGGGTGAGTGATTTCTGCATTTCCAAATGAGGTACCAGGTGCATCTCAACGGGACTTGTTGTACAGTGGGTGTAGCCCAAGAAGGGCAAGCCTAGGCAGGGTAGGGCGCTGCCTCACTCAGTAAGTGCAATCCCTGGAGGACCCCCCACCCTACCCAACAGAGGCCATTAGGAGCTTTTCCAGCCACTCCAGCACTCCAGTTTAGATGCTACACATCTCTGCAGTTTTTACCACTCACAGACCAAGAGATTCCTAGGCTGAAAAGCGCCACAAGTTTCCAGCACGGCTGTTTCAGCTGGCGTCGCAGGTTTCCACACAAAAACTCACACTAAGCTGGGCAGTCGTTTCAACTGGTGCCTGGAATGCCTGGGAGACAGAGTCATCCATTCAACTGAAAAATAGGGTGCTGAAAGCAGGGAGCCAGGTGATCTGGCACAGTGAGTCCCACCCCCACAAAGACCAGCAATCTGAAACAGTCTCGCTTGAGAGTTTCACAGCAAGCACAGCAAATTGAGCTTTACCCAGGACGGTCAAGCTCTGTAAGGGGAAGGGCACCTGCCATTACCAAGGCAGTCCACGACTACCGAGGCAGTCCACCATTACCAAGGCAGTCTGCCATTACCAAGGAAGTCCGCCATTACCGAGGCAGTCCACCATTACCGAGGCAATCTGTCATTACTGAGGCAGTCTGCCATTATCGAGGCAGTCTGCCATTATCGCGGCAGTCTGCCAGTATTGAGGCAGACCACCATTACCAAGGCAGTTCTAACTGTACCTCTGTAAACGAAACCACAAGGAAGTTTACATAGCAGCTGGGCAGAGCCTGTGGCAGCTCAGCAATACCTCTGCTGGCAGACTGTAACTAGACTTCCTCCTTGCTGGGCAGGGCATCTCTGAAAAAAGGCAGCAGCATGTCAGGGACTTATAAACAAATCCCCACCTTCACAGGAGAGAGCACATGGGAAAGGAAGTGGTTATGAGTTCCACTACAACAGACTTAAACGTACCTGCCCAGCAGCTCTGAAAGGAACAATGGAGCTCCCAGCACAGCACTTGAGCTCTGATAAGAGACAGACTGTCTCCTCAAGCAGCTCCCTGACCCCTGTATATCCAAAGAGGCACCTCATAAAGAAGTGCTGACATCTGGTGGGTACCCTTCTGGGACAAAGGTAACAGAAGAAGAAACTGGCAGCAACCTTACTGTTCTGCAGCCCCTGCAGGTGATTCCCAGGCAAGCAGGGTCAGGAGTGGACCTCCAGCAGCCCTGAAGCAGAGAGGCCTGACTAAAAAAACAGAAAGAAATAGCTTCAACATCAACAGAAAGGACACCCACTCAGAGACCCCCATCCAAATGTCACCAACTACAAAGACCACAGGTAGGTAAATCCATGAAGATGGGAAGAAACCAACACAAAAAGGATGAAAACACCAAAAACCAGAATGCCTCTCCTCCTTCAAGGAACTATAGTACTCCTCACCAGCAAGGGAGCAAAGCTGGATGGAGAACGAGTGTGATGAATTGACAGAAGCTGGCTTCAGAAGGTGGGTAATAACAAACTTCTCTGAGCTAAAATAACATGTTCTAACCCATTGCAAAGAAACTAAGAACGTTGAAAAAAGATTAGATGAAATGCTAACTAGAATAACCAGCTTAGAGAAGAACATAAACAACTTGATGGAGCTGAAAAATACAACACGAGAACTTCACGAAGCATACACAAGTTTCAATAGCCAAACTGACCAAGTGGAAGAAAGGATATCAGAGATTGAAGATCAACTCAACAAAATAAAACAAGAAGGCAAGATTAGAAAAAAAAGTGAAAAGAAATGAACAAAGCCTCCAAGAAATATTGGATTATGTGAAAAGACCTAATCTATGTTGAATAGGTATACCTGAATGTGATGGGGTGAATGAATCCAAGCTGGAAGACACTCTTCAGGATATAATCCAGGAGAACTTCCCCAACCTAGCAAGGCAGGCCAACATTTAAGTCCAGGAAATACAGAGAACACCACAAAGATATTCCTCAAGAAGAGCAACCCCAAGGCACATAATTGTCAGATTCACCAGGGTAGAAATGAAGGAAAAAATGCTAAGTACAGCCAGAAAGAAAAATCAGGTTATCCACAAAGGGAAGCCCATCAGACTCACAGCAGATCTCTCAGCAGAAACCCTACAAGCCAGAAGAGAGTGGGGGCCCAAATTCAACATCCTTAAAGAAAAAAACTTTCAACCTAAAATTTCTTATCCAGCCTAACTAAGCTTCATAAGCAAAGGAGAAATAAAATCCTTTACAGGCAAGCAATTGCTGGGAGATTCTGTCACCACCAGGCTGCCTAACAAGAGCTCCTGAAGGAAGCACTAAACACGGAAAGGAACAACCAGTACCAGCCACTGCAAAAGTGTACCAAATGGTAAAGACCATCAACATAATGAAGAAACTGCATCATCTAATGGGCAAAACAACCAGCTAGCATCAAAATGGCAGGATCAAATTCACACATAACTGTAAGATTTATTGCTGAGGTAAAATGAGGAAACTGAGGCAAGTATAAGAAAATGAGAAGCTAATTTATTCAGCTCCCAGGCGAGGTTCTGTGGTCCGGGGAGGGGCCAGAGAAGTCACGCCTGGCTGTTTAGGTCATGGGGTTTTATGGGGAGAGAAGGCGATTGATTGGCTATTGGGGAAACAAAGCAAAGGCAATTTTATTGGCTATTAAGAAGCAGGAAATGCCTGGAGCTAGTGGTCATAGGTAGGCGGGCGGGACCTTGGGCCTTGATTGACTGTTGGGGAAACAAAGTGAAGGCAATCTTATTGGCTATTAAGAAGCAGGAAATGCCTGGAGCTAGTGGTCATGGGTAGGCGGGCCTTCCGGGGGCATACAGAGCAGACTGCTACTGGGCAGGATCTGATGGGGCTTCTTTAAAAAATTTTCCTGCAGGGTTTATCAACAGCGGGCTGGGGGTTAAATGCATAATTTAGTGCTGAATGTGGGCTTGGGTCTGGTATGTGGAGGCAGGTGAGGAGAAGCCGTGTGGCAAGGCCAGATAACGAGCTTGGGTGATGACATAGTTATCAGATGTGGAGAGAGATGGATGAGTCTGTTTAACCCTCTGCGAGGCAGCCAGCCTTACAATAACAACATTAACCTTAAATGTAAATGGGCTAAATGACCCAATCAAAAGACACAGACTGGCAAATTAGATAAAAAGTCAACACCTGGCCTAGCATGGCAGCTTAAGCCTGTAATCCCAGCACTTTGGGAGGCCAAGTTGGGTGGATCATGAGGTCAAGAGATCAAGACCTTCCTGGCCAACATGGTAAAACCCAGTCTCTACTAAAAATAGAAAAAATTAGCTGGGCATGGTGGTGCGTGCCTGTAGTCCCAGCTACTGAGGAGGGAGAGCAGGAGAATTGCTTGAAACCAGAAAATGGGAGTTGCAGTGAGTCAGGGTCATGCAACTGCACTCCAGCCTGGCGATAGAGTGAGATTGCATCTCAAAAAAAAAAAAAAAAAAAAAGGCAAGACCCTTAGGTGTGCTGTATTCAGGAAACCCATCTCATGTGCAAGGACACACATAGGCTCAAAATAAAGAGATGGAGGAAAATGTACTAAACAATTGGAGAGCAAAAAAAAAAATGCAGGAGTTGCAATCCTAGTCTCTGGTAAAATGGACTTTAAAAAAACAAAGATCAAAAACAACAAAGAAGGACATTACATAATGGTAAAAGGATCAATACAACAAGAAGAGCTAACTATCCTAAATATATATGCAACCAATACAGGAGCACCCAGACACATAAAGCAAGTTCTTAAAGATCTACAAAGAGAATTAGACTCCCACACAATAATAGTGGGAGACTTTAACACTCCACTGCCATATTAGACAGATCAACGAGGCAGAAAAGATCAACAAAATAGACCGCTAGCCAGACTAATAAAAAAGAAAAGACAGAATTATCAAATAGATGCAATAAAAAGAGATGAAGGGGATATCACCACCAATTCCACAGAAATACAAACTACCATCAGAGATTACTACAAACAACTCTATGCACACAAACCAGTAAATCTGGAAGAAATGGATAAATTCCTGGACACTTGCACCCTCCCAAGACTAAACCAGGAAGAAGATAAAACCCTGAACAGATCACTAAGAAGGGCTGAAGTTGAGGCAGCAATTAATAACCTACTAACCAAAAAAGGTCCCAAAGACAATGAGAACACATGGACAAAGGGAGGGGAGCATCACACACTCGGGTTTGTTGCTCCTCGGGTGGGGAGCTAGGGGAGGGACAGTGGTGGGTGGGTATGTTGGGGAGGGGTAACATGGGGAGAAATGCCAGATATAGGTGATAGGGGGATGGCAGCAACAAATCACCTTGCCAAGTATGTACCTATGCAACAATCCTGCATGATCTGCACATGTACCTCAGGACCTAAAGTACAATTAAAAAAAAAAAAAACTGAAAAAGTTTGTCACTAGCAAACCTGCTCTCCAAGAAATGCTGCAGGGGAGTCTTGCAGGCTGAAATTTAAAAATAGAAAACAGTAATTCAAATCTATATAAACAAATAAAGAGTTCTAGTAAAAGTTAATAGGCAGGTAAATACAGAAGGCTACGTAAATGCATTGTTTTTCATTTATGAAAATAACCCAGGTCCAGATGGGTTCACAGCCGAATTCTACCAGACTTACAAAGAGCAGCTGGTACCACTCCTTCTGAAACTATTCCAAACAATACAAAAAGAGGGAATCATTCCCAAATCATTTTATGGAACCAACATCATCCTGACACCAAAACCCAGCAGAGGCTCTACAAAAAAAGAAAATTTCAGGCCAATATCCATGATGAACATAGATGCAAATATTTTCAATTAAATACTAGCAAAGTGACTGCAACAGCACATGAAGAAACTTATCCATCACGATCAAGTAGGCTTCATTTCAGGGATGCCAGCCTGGTTCAACATAAGCAAATCTGTAAAGGTAAACCACCACCTATACAGAACCAAAGACAAAAATCACATGATTATCCCAATAGATGCAGACAAGGCCTTTGACAAAATTCAACAGCCCTTTATGCTAAGGACTCTCAATACACTAGGTATCGATGGAACATATCTCAAAATAATAAAAGCTATTTATGACAAACTCACAGCCAATATCATACTCAATGGGCAAAAACTGGGAGCATTCCCTTTGAAATCTGGCATTAGACAAGGATGTCCTCTCTCACCACTCCTATTCAATATAGTATTGGAGGTTCTAGCCAGAGCAATCAGGCAAGAAAAAAAAAAAAAGGGTGTTGAATTAGGAAAGGAGGAAGTCAAATTGTCTCTATTTACAGATGACATGATTGTATATTTACAAGACCCCATCGTCTAAGCCCCAAATCTCCTGAAACTGATAAGCAACTTCAGCAAAGTCTCAGGATACAAAATCAATGTGCAGAAATCACAAGCATTCCTATCCACCAATAACAGACTAACAGAGAGCCAAATCAAGAGCAAACTCCCATTCACAATTGCTACAAAGAGAATAAGATACCTAGGAATACAACTAACAAAGTATGTAAAGAACATCTTCAATGGGAACTACAAACCACTGCTCAAGGAAATAAGAGCGGACACAAACAAATGGAGAAGCATTCCATGCTCATGGTTAGGAAGAATCAATATTATGAAAATGGCCATACTGCCAAAAGTAATTTATAGATTCAAAGCTATCCTCACCAAGCTACCAATGATCTTCACAGAACTGGAAAAAAAACACCTTAAAATTTATATAGAACCAAAAGAGAGCTGGCATGGCCAAGACAATCCTAAGCAAAAAGAACAAAGCGAGAGGCATCATGCTACCTGACTTCGAACTATACTACAAGGCTACAGTAATCAAAACAGCATGGTACTGATACCAAAACAGATACCTGTATATAGACTAACGGAACAGAACAGATGCCTCGGAGG
The DNA here is from genome assembly GCF_009761245.1 of Sapajus apella. NCBI lineage: Eukaryota > Metazoa > Chordata > Mammalia > Primates > Cebidae > Sapajus > Sapajus apella. The sequence goes on from NW_022437052.1 coordinate 2,889,011, forward strand.
CAATGCCACACATCTACAACCATTTGATCTTTGACAAACCTCATAAAAGCAAGCAATGGGGAAGAATTCCCTGTTTAATAAATTGTGTTGGGAAAACTGGCTAGCCATGTGCAGAAAGCAGAAACTGGACCCCTTCTTGACACCTTACACTAAAATTAACTCCAGATGGATTAAAGACTTAAACATAAGACCTAACACTATAAAAACTCTAGAAGAAAACCTAGGCAAAACTATTCAGGACATAGGTATAGACAAGGACTTCATGACTAAAACACCAAAAGCATTGAAAACAAAAGCCAAAATAGACAAATGGGATCTAATTAAACTCCAGAGCTCTGTACAGCAAAAGAAACAATCATTAGAGTGAACTGGCAACCAACAGAATGGGAAAACATTTTTGCAATCTACCCATCGACAAAGGGCTAATATCCAGAATCTAAAAAGAACTAAAACAGATTTACAAGAAAAACAAACAAACAACAAAAAAACCCATTGGAAAGCGGGCAAAGGATATAAACAGACACTTTTCAAAAGAAGACATACATGAGGCCAACAAACATATGAAAAAATGCTCACCATCACTGGTCATTAGAGAAATGCAAATCAAAACCACATTGAGATACCATCTCACACCAGTTAGAATGACGATCATTAAAAAATCTAAAGACAACAGATGCTCGAGAGGATGTGGAGAAATAGGAACACTTTTACACTGTTGGTGGGAGTGTAAATTAGTAGAACCATTGTGGAAGACAGTGTGGCAATTCCTCAAGGATCTAGAAACAGAAATTCCACTAGACCCAGCAATCCCATTACTGGGTATACATCCAAAGGATTATAAATCATTCTATTATAAAGACACATGTACATGTATGTTCATTGCAGCACTGTTTACAATAGCAAAGAACTGGAACCAACCCAAATGCCCATCAATGATAGACTGGACAAGGAAAATGTGGCACATATACACCATGGAATACTATGTAGCCATAAAAAAACAATGAATTAGTGTCCTTTGTAGGGACATGGATGAATCTGGAAACCATCATTCTCAGCAAAGTGACACGAGAACAGAAAACCAGACACTGCATGTTCTCACTCATAAGTGGGTGTTGAACAATGAGAACACATGGACACAGGGAGGGGAGCATCACACACTGGGATTTGTTGGTGGGGGGCTAGGCGAGGGACAGCAGAGGGTGGAGAGATTGGGGAGGGATAACATTGGGAAAAATGCCAGATATAGGTGTTGGGGGGATGGAGGCAACAAATCACCTTGCCATGTATGTATCTATGCAGCAGTCCTGCATGATCTGCACATGTATCCCAGAACCTAAAGTACGATTAAAAAAAAAAAGAAAATCTGAAAAAGTTTGTCACCAGCAAACCTGCTTTCCAAGAAACACTGCAGGGAGTCTTGCAGGCTGAAATTAAAAGATACGAAACAGTAATTCAAATCTATATAAACAAATAAAGAGCACTAGTAAAGGTTAATAGGCAGGTAAATACAGAAGACTACATAAATGCATTATTTTTCATTTTAACTATTTTTTCTCCAACGAGATTAATGCATTTAGCTAGAATGCTGAAGAAAATAAGAGAGAATACTGAAATTACCAAAATAAGAAATGAAAGACAGGACATCGCTACTGACCTTGAGGAAATAAAAAAGATTCTAAGGAAGTAGTACTAGGAATGAAGTATGCTAACAGACTAGATAGATTACATGAAAATAACAGATTCTCAGAAGGATTTAAACTACCAAAACTGACTGAAGAAATTATTGATAATGAGAGGAGATCTATAATAAGCCAGAAGATTAAACTGGTAAATAAAAATTTCACAACAGGATGAGCACGAAGACTTACAGCTGTAGTCCTAGCACTTTGGCAGGCTGAGGCAGGTGGACTGTTGTGCCCAGCCTGGGCAACAGAGTGATACCTTATCTTTAAAAAAAAAAAAAAAAGAAAATAATCTTACAATGAAGAAAAACACAGCCCTAGATGGCTTCAGTGGAGAATTCCACAAACATTTAAAGCAAATGTAATACATATCTTTCAAAAGCTACCCAAAAAGTAGAAAAAGAGGAACTACTTTGCAATTCATTCTATAAGGCTAGTATTACCCTAATATCAAATATCAAATCCAGACAAATAAGAGAACAGTGGACTGATATCTATATATATATCTATATATAATACGAAGACTGGGAAAGGAGTTGATGTATGGCAAACCAGAACAGTCATGAGAAATGGGGAAAACGAGAGAAGATTGTTTAAAGAAGTAGTTTGGAAGTTAGCTGAAAGGACCTGGATATAAGTGAAAAAAGAAAGATGAAATAAGAATTTAAAATTGCAGAAAATGCCAAGATTTGTGATAAGGAGAGTAGAATAAAGCAAGAAATCTTCTTTCCGTGTGTTCTTGGAGATAAGTTATTGAGAATATTGGTGAAAATTACATTTCAGCCCTTATGTTACATGGTCTAAAACATGGATTTGAGACATTGACAGAAATCAGAATTCATTTATTCTTTGCTCTTTTCCTATTCTAATTTTTTGATCAATCTACTGTGATTGTGCTTACTGTGAGTTTTGAGATACTGGTGATTTTGTAACTGCACACTTCTCTGTAACTATGATAAGGTGACATTGAAAATGATACCCAGTTTGTTCCCAGGTAGCAAGCACTTCTGAAAGAAGAATACCATATACATTATGATGTGAATCCTTCCTTTAGAATGAAGTATTACAACTTCTATTTCTACACATCTCAGTGAACAAATTCCATTTTTCTAATTATGGTTTTTATGATAAAAGAAAAGCAACAGGTGCTAACAAACAAATTAAACCCTTTCCTGATTAGCTTAATGGTAGAACAATGACAACGCTTTGATGGAAAAATCACCCAGCCTCTTTTGTGTAATCATACCCAACTCGTTTTGGTTCTTATTTTGCCATTTCTGTGTCATATATGTCCTATGAAACTGTATACTCGTGCTTTATTTTAATGAGAGGAAATATTTTCAGAATTATACAGCTATGCTCTTGAACTTGTGACATTTAAAGGGCAATAGAATGCTAATGTCACTAATAAAACAAAAATGGTTTTATAACGGTCTGCATGAGGACTCTCGCTTCTCCTTATCTTTTAAACTGACTAAATTTGACAACTTAGTTTGTAACGATCAAAATAGAGAATCATTGTGGATTCAAGTAGAAATAACAGTAAAACAAAGACATTCCTTACCTTTTAATAAACAGGTTGTCATGTTCTCCTTTTTTTGTAAGAGAAAAGTCTGTCAGGAAAGAGGTTAAAAAGTGTGTTTCTCTGATATATGGTCTATAATGATTTTTTAATTACTCTGGAAGGCAAGAGGTTGCAATACAAAAATAATCCTTCTCTAGTAATTGATTTTTGTACTTTCATTTGAACACACAAAATTGGTTTCAGGGCTGGTGTATTACCATGTGCCATTGAGCATGTACTGATAACTTCAGTACATGAACTCTGTAATCTATCAGCTGCCATCTCTGCCCTCAGAACTTATATTTGGCATGCTAAAACCAGGTCTTTGTAGCTACAGTGACTGTGTGTTCAGAGCTAAAAACCAGGGCACTTGGCCTATTAAATATAACTGTAATTATATGGGAACACTGGGTAAGAATATTTGAAATGAGGATGCTATAGAAGTTCTAAGACATATAGTTGCTGTAGATGAAGCCAACTTTGGGGGGGAAATACCATTTTTTATTTATTCTTTCATGTATTATCTCAATAAACAGTTGGTGACTCTATAATAGTCACCAAACACTAGAATTGGAAGTTAGGTATGGAACCATGACCAAGAGTCCGTCTCAGATCTTTAGGCACTCATAGCGAGTCTTTAAGGAGCAACGAGAATGAGCAGACCCTATTGGCTTTGATGTTTTCTCCCCACTGGTCTTTCCATGTGAAGGAGGATTTGGTCATTATGAAGCATGGTTGTTATGATATGGATGAGAAGTTATAAATGAACCTGGGAATCACCCAGGCAGCAGGGTAGTGCAGGAAGACTCAGAGATGGCTGAAACGGCCATCCTCATCTGTGTCCCAGCATTTCTGTTTGCTGCTCCTGAGGCACTCTCTACTCCTTCTGTGCCTTGCTTTGAGCCTCAGGAGGCTGATCTGCATGGACCAGATTCATGACACCCTGCAAGGCACTCTGGGCTTGGCTGATGAGACGCACCAGGAGGACACTGGAGCCCGAGGTCCCAGTGTTCATTCCTCTCTCTGGCCCCTCCACGCAGGGTCATGGAGGGCTGGCTGCATCACGGTCTGTCTCCATAGCTATCTCTTAGAGCCACAAGGCTCTCTCAAGGTCCTGATAACCACTTCTCCTGTCAGGTGCAGAGTGACAGACTCCCACTGCTGAAAGTCACAGGGTGCCTCACCATCCCTTGCTGGCTTCCTACACAGTTTTATAAATGGTCCCTTTATCAAACATTTTTAGTAATCCCATCTGAGTGGATCTTCTGTCTGCAGCCAGGACCATGACTGCGACTTAATGCAAAAATGTGGCAGCTACACTGGCAACAAACCAGGAGTGATGAGACCACCATAGGTGGCACCGACAGACAAAGAGCCTTGGTGCCTTCAGTGGCCAAAGGAGCTTGCGGTGGAGTTTGGATGCTTGCTATAGTTGGTCTTATTTATTTATTCATTAGAAAATGATGACATATAATTGATAATCCACTCAATTTAAAATGAAGGGAAATTATGTTAATAGGTTCCTTGCTACTAAAGAGAACCCTTGATTTTTAATCCCTGTGAAGCTTAGAGAAGACTGTTGTCTTAGTCCATTTGTGTTGCTATAAGGGAATACCTGAGACTGGGTGAATTATAAAGAAATAAAGTTTATTTGGCTCATGGTTCTGGAGACTGTACAAGAAGCATGGCACCAGCATCTGCTTGGCTTCTGGTGAGGCCTCAGGAAGCTTCCACTTATGGTGGGAGGTGAAGGGGAGCTGGCGTGTGCAGAGACCACAGGGTAGGAGAGGTAGCAAAGGTCAGGGGAGAGGTGCCAGTCTCTTTTCAACATCCACCTCTCAGCAACTAATAGAGCAAGAATTGTCACACCAAGGAGAAGGCATTCATCTACTCATGAGGGATCCGCCCTCATGACCCAGACACATCCCATTAGGCCTCACTTCCAACACTGGCGATCAAATTTCAACATAAGGTTTGGGGAACAGACATGCAAACTATAGAAACTGCATAAGATCCTCTACTAAGTTAATAAATGAAGACTTAAAAATCTCACCATGTAACTTTTACACATACGAAAAGCTCCCCTACTCAATATACAATTTGAAATTAAAAGGATGATGAAACTGATTCAATGGGTATAAGTAGGACAATTTTTCCATTACCATTGCAATTAGCAGTAAGTCTTCCCACAAAAAAAGAGGTTTAAAATGCTTCTTCCATCACTATGAAGTAGAGAAGATTGATACTGGCAGAGAAAGCTGCTAGTTTGGCAGAAAATACTGGCTCAGAGCAAAGAACTACAGCCACATACAGTCATTTCCGTTGAGTAGTGAAGTGGCAGCCAGCACTTTGCAGAGCATGATGAGGGGAGGCAACAACATCTGAGTTAAATTACTTTTGACCAGTACTATTCTTTGATCAAGTAGATAAAGTGAGATTAACACCCTGGAGCAACAAGTAATCGGAACGCTGAAGTCTGGAGCAGACATACAGGGTAAGAGAAAAGTGGGTACAGAGAATATGCAAGGAAAGAAGGAAGAATCGTCCTCATCTCTATTCTCCTGGAAAACTGACCAAGGATTAGTGAAGACAGTTATAAGAGATCCTTGCATAGCATATTATTTTCAGTACAAACCTGCTGTTCACATTTCTGATTTCATTTTCAATAAGTCATTTTCTGGTCTTCAGAAAGTATCAAGCATTTGTCTAGTTCTTGTTAACTGCAAGCTTACATGCATGTGACCTCACATGCACACTAGTATGTCATTTTAGAAAGGTGATTTATGTCTGCACATGCACTAGGAATCTAGAATTGCATTGCCCTGTGAAGGAGGCCCTGCATCCTCCTCCTTTCTGTCCCAGCTGCACGAACCAAGAGCAGGCAAGAACTCCATCTAGGGTAAGAAATTTGCTCCTCTGGGAGTTTCGAATCATGCTGCTGAGTCCCTCCGTTTGTGAATGTGGCTGGCATGGAACAGAATGTGGCAGGATGGCCTGTGGAGCATCGGCCTGAATATCTGAGACACAAACATGCAGTTTCCTCTTCCTTCCTCACAACTAGTGCATCCCAGTGAAGCTCAGGTGACACACTCGGCCCATGGCAGACCAAGGAGACTGGAGACAACTTGTGAACTAGAAGAGGCTTTTCATGCCACACACTAAATAATACGCCAATGAACTCCTGGATGTTGGCGGGAGAAAAGGGTTTTGCATGACACAGTTTGGAGATGGAAGGGGAACTAGGAGTCACTTCTCTTTCTCTAGCCCCTTAGATTTCCCAGGAGAAGGGAGGCAGGATGCTGTATCAAATTAATGTGCCAAACGTAAGGGAGTAGATGTCATTTAGAATTCAGGCAAAAAACAAAAAACCGTAACAGGAAAAAATAATGGACACAATAAAGCAGAACTGCATTCTCCCTCATACAAATGCCCACAGGGGAACTGTCCAGAGCTGGTTTGGCAGACTCATAGCTCAGGACCCAGGTTCCCTCTATGTGGCTGTGATGGTTAATTTTTTTTTTTAATATACAAACTTTTTTTCAAAGATAACTCAAGAAAGACATGTTTTGGTCATTTTTAAAGTGAGATTAATTGAAGATCTCAGAAAAACTGTATCTGATCAACACACATGGCTACTCACACAAAGTTCTCTCTTCTGTTAATAGCAGCTAAATTTATACACACAGAAAAAATTCTTAAGGCCATGCAAATTCAGTTGAATTCCGTATATTCATTATATTCATCAAAAACCTGCAGTAATATTCATGCCAAAGTGTTACTTTAAGAAAAAAATTAAAAATACACACCAAAACATGACCAAAATTAAAGAAAATAATAAATAAGTATAATTTATATTTTATTTTAAAAAGTTTGGCATCACACATATTCAAGTGTGTTACACCAGGTCCATTCCTCAGAAGTGGCATTTAAAGTGTTAAGCATTGTTAAATATCAAAAAATACAACTGTTTTTCAATGTAGTACTGGCATAATTCAAAGTACTGTGCCAATTATAAAGAGTATAATCAAGATTCAAACATCTTTTCAAACATATTTAAAGGAAAGCATATAGACCCACATTTATATGCACATAATTTATTATATTCACATAATCAAAGTTATTTTATAAAAGCAAACAGTTTATCCCTCAACTAGTTTGTATACTTACGTAGATTTTAATATCTGTTCAAAGATTTTCAGTTCCTGGGTATACAGATTTTTAGAGAAATAAAGATAAAATTAATTTTACAAGAACACACGTGACTTCATCCTCCTTCACAAAATAATCCGTAGTCATTCAAGGCTGATAAGAACTAGTCTTTATGAAAGCAACTGTTGTCTAAAGACTACAGATTAAGTCCTGCAGTCCAACTTTCTTATGAAAATTCAGTCAGCTGCTGCTCATTGCCGAAAAAGCCTACACGATGCTTCTACCAAAAATAATCTTCAGTATCCGAGGCCTATAAAGGCAGACAATCTTATCTTCTGCTGATACTTAAAGTGCAGCTACCAAGTGGAGAAGTGCTAGATTCTCAGTCACTTCAGAAATGCTTGTTGAAGGCTGTTTCTCATGTATAAATATGCTGAAAATGTCTTTCAGGCTCATAATGTTTTATCAATAACTGTGACCCCTGCATAACTTCTCCCCGTGCTCATACACGATGACACAACTGTCCATTTATCGGTTGTTGGGTTATAATACTCTACCGACGCCAAGTTACAGGAACCATCGTCCCCTCCAACAACATATAACAGACCATTAACTGCACAAACTCCTGCATTTCTTCTGCACATGTTCATATCTGCAACCTGTCTCCATGCATTAGTGGTGGGATCATATACTTCAACACTTTTTCGTACTAAAGGGCCATCATGGCCTCCTGCAGCATACAATAAATTGTTTAACACACCAACGCCTGCTCCACTCCGTCTGGTGCTCATTTCTGCTATATAGGTCCACTCATTTGTTGTAGCATTATAGCATTCTACTGTGCTAAGACACTGACGTGATGCTCCGTCATAACCTCCTACAGCATAGAGCGAACTTCCAACAACACCCACACCAACACTGCTCCTCCTTGTGTTCGTGGGAGATACATGAAACCACTTATTAGACTTTATGTTGCATGCTTCCACAGATGATAAACCTGTACTCCCATCAAAGCCTCCCACATCATATAACAACCCATTTAACACAGCAGCTCCCAAAGTGCTTCTCCTGTCTCTCATGTTAGCAACACTGGTCCACTAGTCCTTCACAGGGTCGTGGGAATCTACAGTGAACTCTTAATGAGCCATTAAAGCCACTAACGGCAAAAACAAGTCCAGCCATGTAGACCATCCCTGCCCTGCACCTCCTGGAAGGCAACTCTGCTACTTGGTGCCACCTTTCTTCTTTAAAGTCATAGCATTCCACACTCCGGATAGCCTTTGGTGCTTGACCCCCAACCACCACCATCAATTTGGGAAGGTTCACGGGTGTCCTCAGCGGGGTCCAGAGACTCTTCATTAATATACACTGCCCTGTAGGCAGCAGATGATACTTCATTGCTTCAATCAGGTAATCTTTGCAAGCACTGCTATTCTTGACCAATGCTTCCTCTTCAATCCTCTGAACTAAATATTCCTGAGGAAGCAAAGGTAACCGCCCATGTTCCATCAGTTGGGCCATAAACTCTTGCCTCACATCCTTGTCATGGTTCACCCATGCAATTACTGCTTCAAATATCTTCTCTTCTGAGAAAATGGTAAGTTTGTCACTTGAGATTAAGCTGCACACTTGTTTAATGCCAAGATTGAGAAATTCTTCTCTAAGTACGACATCTGCAAAATGATGCTCTGCATAGGTGTTGGCCTTGTTCAGAAGGTCGGCACATGCATGCATATCAGCAAAAGCCCGGATTCCTAAGCAGTTGACAGGGTGAAGCTGGGATTCCAAAAATTCACAGCAGGTCTTCTTCACATCCTGTAACTGTAAGAGACCAGCTGCTGGAAGAAGTACCTGTACTTTTCTTCTGTAACCTGAATTTCTGCGGTGTAAATGTAATCAATTAGCATCCTCAGGGTCCAGCCATCTACCTCTTTTATTCTCTCTTTGCTTGGCTTTCACTCATCTCACCTGTAAACACGGCATGAAAATAAGGACTACAGGCGGCCAGCACCACTCTATGAGCAGAGATTTCCATGTCTTCTGCCACAATTGTGACATCGCATAGCAAATTTTGATGTCATTAGAATATATTATTTTTGTGATTCTTTGATGAACGCCTACGTCCTGCAGTCAGTCATAAGGCCCCCGAAGGTGGCAACCATATTTGTTCTTCCTGACCATTGTACCTACAGTGCCTTCTTAATTCGTTCATGACTTTAAAAGCTTTCTTCATATGCCAAGGATTCACTGTCACTGGGCAATGTTTTTCGGTATTACCATCTTTTGCATCGAGAGACTTCTGATGACCCTGCTTTGTGCATGCGGGAGGCAGCGGCGGCGTCTCCGCTGTGGCTCCTCTCGGGCTTCAGAACGCAGGCACCGACCGCCGCCGCCAGCACCATTCCCGCCGCGGACGCCTGCACTGCCCGCCCGCCAAGCCGCGTTCCATCCGCCCCAGAGGGGGCGCCGCGCTTGCCTCACCGCGCCCCACCACCTGCGGCGGCTGCGGGACGGGCGGGCCGATGGTTAATTTTATATTTCAATTCGGTCCAACATGGTACCCGGTTATTTGGTCCACCATCCATCTGAATGTTGCAGTAAAAGCATGTTTTAGATGTGATTTACATTTATAATCAGTTGACTTTAAGTTAAGCCGTATCATTCTCCACAGTGTGAGTTGGCATTGTCTATTTAGTTGAAAACCTAAAGAGCAAAGGCCGATGTTTGTTAAAGAAGAAGGAATGCTATCTCTAGACTACCAAAGAGAAATTCAACTTGAATTCTAGCCTTTGGATAAAGATTGTAACATCCACCGTTACCTAAATCTTCAGCTTGCCAGCTCACTCCACACATTTTAAACTTGATAGCATCCACGGTTGTGAGCCAGTTTCTCAAAAATCAATCTCTCTGTGTGTGTGACACACATGTTCTCTCTGTTTGGAGAATCCTAACATAGCTGGGATCCGTCATTGAAAGCAGCATCCCTGAAGGTTTCCCCAGGGGTCAAGGCAGGAGGGAAGGGCAAGGGTGATAACATCCTGGTGTTTCCAGCATCGAGAAAGGCACAGGCGGGGCCCTGACTTTCTCTGCATGCCCAAGGGTAGCATGGACAGTAACCAAATGTCTCTGAGTGCCCAAGCAGGGTTGTGTATGAGGTGAGGGGCTAAGGCTGTGGGCAGCCACCCAGCTGTGTGTAAGAATGGAGGTGTTTCTTGGACCTCTCAGAGATAGTTAATGGCCCATCACCACCCAGCAGGGTACTCAGTACACATTGTCCAAGCAGAGAGGACAGATTACTTATAATTTCAATAATGAATGATGCTAGATGATAACCAGGGAAGAAGCAACTCTACCCACACTACCCGCACCCCCCAGCCACACCATATTCATATGGTGAGAGCCATCCCTGAAATAAGCAAAAGTGGGTGGATCACTGACAGAATGATGGTTTAAATAAAGATCAACTTGAAAATCCTGAAAGACTACTTTTCACAAGATACCGAGCTTTAAACCACAAATGGTTGTTGAGCGTATCTAATATTTTCACCACTATATAGAAATGGAGACTCAGATCAATAAGAGAAATGAGGAAAATTGTATGTTATTTGCTTTCTATTTGAGGTGAAATTGACATAAACTTAACCTTTTTAAAGTGAGACATTTAGTGGCATTTACTACAGTCACAGTGTTATACAATCACCACATTTGTCTAGTTCAGAAACATTTTCCTCACCCCAAAAGAAAATTCCATACTCATTAAGCAGTCTTTCCCTGTTCTTTCTTCCTCTAGCCTTTGCAACCACCAGTCTGCATTCTGTCTCTGAGGATTTACCTATTACTGACATGCTTCATTTATTATGAATATTTCTATGTAGGTAGACAATATGTGAGCTTTTTTGTCTGGCTTCTTTCACTTAACACAGTATTTTCTAGGTTCATCCACACTGTAGCATGTATCAGGACTTCATTTCTTTTAGACATTGAATACTATTTGAATGTATTTACATGCAGCAGTTTATTAATCCATTCATCTATTGATGGGCATTTGAGCTGTTTCCACCTGTTAGCTGTTGTGAATATTGTTGCTATGAATATACATCTCCATGTATTTGTTTAAGTATCTGTTTTCAATTTTGGCAGGGAGGGGGGAGTGTATTTACCTCAGAGTGAAATTGCCAAATCATTAGGGTAGTTCTATGTTTAATTTTTTAAGGAACTGCCAAACTGTTTTCCACATTGCTAAACCATTTCATATTCTAGCAGTTATATATTAATGTTCCGTTTTCTCCACATCCTCAGCACTTGTTATTTTCTGTTTTCCACATTAAAATTAAAATTAATTCTGTTTATTATAGCTATCTTAGTGGGTACGGTACCTCATTGTGGTTTTGATTTGAATTTCCCTATATACTAATGATATTGAGCACCTTTTTATGTGCTCATTGGACATTTATATCCTTTTCTTTGAAAAAATGTTTATATACGTACTTTATTTTAAATTGGGATGTGTTTTTGTTGTTGTTTAGTTGCACAAATTTTTTATATATTCTGGATACTAGACCCTTATTAGAGAAATAATTCATGAATACTTTCCCCTATTCTGTAGTTTGTTTTTTATTTCTTTGAAAATATCCCTTGATGCACAAAATTTTTCAATTTTGATAAAGTCTAATTTCTCTATTTTTTCTTTTGTTACTTGTGCTTTTGTTATTACGTCAATTAATTTGTTACCAAATACAGGAACTTACCCCTGTGTTTTCTTCTAAGAATTTTATGATTTGAGTTTTTATATTTAGGTTATTTATCTGTTTGTAGTTGTTTTGTATGGTGTGAGGTAGGGGCCAAATTTTATTCTTTTGCTTGTGGAAACCCAGTTGTCATAGAACCACTTGTTGAAAAGACTGTTCTCTTCCCCCTTAGTTGTTTTTTTTTTTTTTTTTTGAGTTGGAGTTTTGGTCTTGTCACTCAGACTAGAGTGCAATAGTAAGTTCTCAGCTCACTGCAACCTCCGCCTCCCAGGTTGAAGTGACACATATATGATATATATTATTTACATCTATTTTATATATTTGTAAATCAAATTATAGTTATATATTAAATATACACACAGTTTATTTTTATGATTCATTAGAAAGTATGTAGCAGACATAATGTACCTTTATGTTTCAGCATGTATCTCCCACAAAAAAATACATTCTTTTAAATAACTGTAGTTCAGTTAAATAACTGTATTTCAGGTGGCACCTGCCACAATGCCTGACTAATTTTTGTATTTTTAGTAGAGATGGGGTTTCGCCATGTTGGCCAGGCTGGTCTCAAATTCCTGAATTTAGATTATCCACCTGCCTTGGCCTCCCAAAATGCTGGGATTACAAGTGTGAGCCACCATGCCCAGCCTCTTTTCCCATTAAATTAGCTTGGTCTCCTTGATGAAAATCAGCAGAAAAGTTGTATATTTTTAGTATATTCAAGTTTGGCTGAATTTTATTTCTCTTTTCTATTACAGTTAGGAGTTTGCATAAACAATATCCTAACTGTAGGTTATGATAAGAAAACTAGAGGAGATTGAAACAAAAACACAGAGGAAAGGGTTGCAAGAGAGAGAGCACCTGTTACTCAGCAGTTGCTGCTTCTAGCCTCTCCCGGGCTGTAGCCCTGTTCCTGTACCACATTGTCTTGCCCCACCTTTAACTTTATCATAAGTTCCACTTAACTTACAACTGATAGAATTTCTTTATTTTTAATTGCATTTTAGGTTTTGGGGTACATCTGAAGAACATGCAAGATTGTTGCGTAGGTACACACATGGCAGTGTGATTTGCTGCCTTCCTCCCCTTCACCTGGCATTTCTCCCCATGCTGTCTCTCCCCAACTCCCCACTCCCCAGAATTTCTTTTTGTTTAATAGAGTTAATGAGTGTAATCCTTAAGACAATCAATATTTTTATCACCCCCCCCCTCAAAAAAAATGACAAGAGAGAAAGAACTGTGCTTGACTTACCACCTTTAATCTATCTCTGGGGATATTTATATGTGACCATACATGGGTCACAGAGAGCGCTGGCAAACCCCATAACCCTCCACAAAGTACTGAGGCCAGAAGGGCTCTTGTGAGGATGCAGAGGCTGCTCTGAGCAAAATAAGCCCCAGGCCTGCTTTCAGGCAGGGCTTCCTAGACTCTTCTTGCCGGTGGACATACCTCCATCAGATCTGGACTTGTTACATGTGTTCAATATGCAGGTGCCAGAAATCCTTGATGCAGAGGAACTCACGCCCACCTGTCAATGGTGTCCAGAATTTTAATATCCCAGCTTCATCTTTCTTGTACATAAATTTTGTTTTTGATTGAGGACTGGTTATTAAACAATGGGGCAGATTTCATATGCCTTACATTAAAGGACATTTTTTACTTGATTTATATAAAATAGTCCTTAATCCTTTTTTCTTGAGAAGAGTTTCTTCATTCCTTTTAACTTTTCTAAAATAACCAACCTTTCTCAAGTTTTTATAAAAATACTTTGTTTTATATGACTTTTTGGCTTTAAATAATTTCAAGCTAAATTTGAATAGCTTAGACTTTTTGAAAACCCTACATAAAGGTTGTAAGATTAGATAAGTACACCTGGATATCAGACTTACCAGTTGTTTATATATTACCCTATTTATTTTAGTGCTCTCTCTATATATACATATATACACACACACATATATATACACACATACACACATATGTGCTATATATGCTTTGTATCTATTTTATATAATTATAAATTAAATTATAATTATATATTAAATATATACACATTTTATTTTTCTGATTCATTAGAAAGTATGTAGCAAACATAACGAAACTTCATACTTCAGAATGTGTCTCCCACAAAAAAGACATTCTTTTAAATAACATGTAGTTCAGTTATCAAAATCAGGTTATGTAGCATTAATGCAGTGCTGCGGTATAACTTCTGGAGCAGGTTCAAACGCTGTCCGTTGTCCCAATAATGTCTTTAAGTTTTACTCTCTAAGGAATTTTTTCTGTTTGAACCAAGTATTCTTGAATGTGTAACCTTTAAAATTTGCCTTCTCCTGTTCTTTTTTCTGATAATTTTACAACCTCTCTTTAGCTTCTTCCATTGATTTTTTTTGTGACGTTCAACCCCTGCTTATGTTTTGATGAATGCAAAGTCAAGACATCTCTCCTGACTTCCACAGCCATGTGTCTGTTCCAAACATGCCTCTCACCGTGTAGACATGAGAATTACTACATGTTTGGTAAATTAATGGATGAATGATTGAATATGTGGATTCCTGTAGCAAGAACTCATCAGCTTCATAAATCTATTCCTTTCAGAAGCATGGATGATCCTTTTATGTCCTTCATTTCTACCCCAGATAAGTGATAGCGCCCTACTCTCCACAATCTGTCTCAGCTGTGCTTCTATTCATCTACTCACTTTTCTTTCCTTTGGTAAGATTCTAGCCGTCCTCCTGACTTCTCTGCCTCTAGTCTGACCTCTTTCTCATCTCCTAGAGTATTCAAGTTTGGCTGAATTTTATTTCTCTTTTCTCTTACAGCTAGGAGGTTGAGTAAGCAATATCTTAATAGTGGTTCCTGATAAGAAAGCTAGAGGAGATTGAAACAAAAACCCCCAGTAAAGGCATGGCAGAGAGAGAGCACCTGTTACTCACCAGTTGCTGTGGTCTTCATCACTTAAAAATCTGATCCTGTTTTCTCTTTGCTCGACATTTTTATCGAGAAGATTTCTCAGGAGAAAAATTAAATCTATTATGATGGTGACCACACTTGGTGGTCATTTGCTGCTCCTTGCCAGTTGCATTTTAATCTAGATATCGTAGATGATTTTAGAGTTCAGATTATATCAACCTGTCCAGGTTGTTGTTAAGATAAATGAAAGCATGAGGGATTAGGACCAAAAGATCTTTGATCCCTGGCGTGGCCATCCAGAGGGACTGTGAACTTAGAAATAGAGCATGTACTTCAAAGAATCGGAAAATTGGTGATTACAAATTCAGCCAAAAAGCCAGTGTGGTGGGCAACAAGAGGTAGGCAGATGTCCTAGCTGCAGGCAGAAGGACGCAGTGAGGACTCTAAGTGACGTGTAGAAGTTTACATAGAAAGGCAGCGGGCATTGGGAAAGTCTATCCTCAAACAGTGGAGCTCAGTCTTAGGCAGGGTCCAGGTGCAGGTAGATACCAGGTAGACAACGGAAAAGCTGTGGCAGCTGCTAGATGCTCAAAGCAAGATGGGATCCTAGTCCCAGAGGCCAGTGTTACCGGGAAGCTGACTTAAACAAAATGTAGGCATAAGGAAAAAGACAGAAGCCAGGTACTGAGCTGAGTTGCAAGACTGGAGAGGACTTTGAGGTGAAAATGATTAGACACCAAGTGCTGTATTTTTGAGCTCTTCACATTTTTCTTAGTCAGGGATGCTATAGACTGGGTGGAGGTTGATCCTCCAATGGGAGCCTGGTGTCTGGTGTGAAATAGCGTAGGACTGAGCAGGAACTGAGAGCATGGGGTTAAATCCTCTAGATCATTCTTGAAAGGGCCCACTCCTTTACTAGTAAAGTCCTCCCTGCTTCCCTTTCCCATCTTATAAGCCCACCTGTGCTCCATTGGATATTGAAATAATCATTTTCGACTGTGCTTTATTAAATATCTTTCAAGGCAGATTAAATGAAGGCTTTTAAAATAATCTTAGAAGAGGCTTTTAATTGAGCATGTGAAAGAAAATTAACAAGTGAAAATCTATTGTTTCAACCACATCTTAATTACATTTGTTGTTAAAATTGAGACATCTCAAAGTAGCTGATTTCACAGAGCTTCAATTCTTTTAGTGTCTTTAATCATTCCTTTTAAAGTGCTGGAAAGGAAAAAGAAATGTGTTCTGGAAAATTATAAAATAATAAAGACTTTGTGAAAATGCCTGCTGTTGAAATTCAAGTAAGAGCACGCTTGGATAATTTAAACAAAATAAAATTAGTGGTTCCAGATGGCATTAAATGCGGTGCTTCAGGCGAATTAACTAAGGAACATATTCAACTACTAAAGATTATTTTTAGAGTACAAAAATGGAGACCCAGGAAGGTATTAGAACATCAGAAAATTGGAAGTAGGATACATCTTTTTGAAAAGGAAATAATAACCATGGTAATTATCCTAAATGTATAATTCTTATTAATGTTATAGAAAATAGTGAGATAAAATAGTTCAGAAATCTGAAGTCTGTTAGTTCTATGAAAAGTAAAGTTCATCAGTTTTTAAAGGTTGGTAATAATTTTTCTGGAGGAAATTTTGCTTCCCCTCATTCATTTGCACTGTTGCCTACATGTGATTCCAGCACTACCCCCATCTTTTGCTTTGCCGTTTCTATTTCTTTGTTGCTCAGAATTTCTTTCCTTTCTTGGTTACCTCTGTCTTTCTCTCTAAATATAGTCCTTCTCTGCCTTAGGTAATTGTCAGGGTTCAGTGAAACAGGGTATGAAATACCTGCAGCACAGAGCCCAAACATCATTCTCAATTAGGTGTTGATTTTTTTTTTTCCTTTTTTCAGATGGAGTCTCGCTTTGTCACTCAGGCTGGAATGCAATGGTGCAATCTTGGCTCACTGCAACCTGTGCCTCCCAGGTTCCAGCAATCCTCCTGCCTCAGCTTCCCAGGTAGCTGGGATTACAGGCATGTGCCACCCCATGCCCAGCTAATTTTGTATTTTTAGTAGAGATGGGGTTTTGCCATTTTGGCTAGGCTGGGCTTGAACTCCTGGCCTCAAGTGATCCACTGGCCTGGGCCTCCCAAAGTGCTGAATTACAGGTGTGAGCCACCGCACTTGTCCCTACATGTTGATTTTCTCTTCTGGGGTCTTTACTCACCTTTCCTTCCCAGCCTTAGTTCTGATTCTCTGCTGTACTCAGTTTGGTTTACTCTCTACCCTCCAAATAGGAATTTCAGTTTTCTAATTCTGTGAAGTCAGTTCATCAAACATACACTGAATAACCACCATAGTGAAGACACCAGGATGGGAATTATGATGGACATGAGGGTGTGAGAGTCATTCCACCTATTAAGAGCACACAATCTCTGCATCATCCCAGACTTGGAAAGGCTGCTTCTCAGCTCACCTCTCACCCTCTCCCATCGTATTCTGCCTCCACAGGAACATCATGCCCATTCACCAGGCCTTCACTCAACCTGCAGCTTCTGGGGTGGCATTTTACAAACGTGGCCTGAAGAACACTCTGCTTGGGCTTTTATGATGTTTTTTCTTCATTAAAACAGGGGTAAGTGGTCAAATACACTGGGAGTTGCTGATGTATATGAAATTAATTAGATTTCTTTACCACAGGATTTCTTAGAGTTTTTAATATCCTAGTCTGCATTTAGAATACTCAAGTGGGGTCTACTGTGTCCACAGTTTCAGATTTTCATTTGAGTTCTTTTTTTTTTTTTTTTTTTTTTTGAGATGGATTCTCATGCTGTTGTCAGGCTGCAGTGCAGTGGCACCATCTCGGCTCACTGCAACCTCCACCTCCCGGGTTCAAGCCATTCCTCTGCCTCAGCCTTCTGAGTAGCTGGGACTACAGGCGTGCATCACACCTGGCTAATTTTGTATTTCTAGTAAAGACGGGGTTTCTCCATGTTGTTTGACCTGGTCTCAAACTCCTGACCTCAGGTGATCTGCCTGCCTTGGCCTCCCAAAGTGCCGGGATTACAGATGTGAGCCACTGCGCCCAGCCAGTTATAATTGTGTTGACCTACAAAAGGGACTTCTGTTTCATATCTTGGAAAACTCTGTCCAGAGGTACATATTGTATCATTAATTTATCATAATTGGTAGCATTGCTTTATCATGTTTATGTATCTAATTTCTTCAATTAAATCAGCAGTTTTCCTGTTGATACAGACTGCAGTTTATGCTTCCTTGTACCTCATAACACTACCCACATTGTCCTGTCTGCTATGTACAGGGTACAATTTCAAATAAAAACAAACTACCATTTATCTAGAACTTTTCATATGTAAGGTACAGAGGGGATACAAAAGAAACTGAGTGTATTAATCTGTTTTCATACTCCTATAAAGAACTGCCCAAGACTGGGTAATTTATCAAGTAAAGAGGTTTAATTAACTCACAGTTCAGCATGGCCCTGGAGGCCTCAGGAAACTTACAGTCATGGCAGAAGGTGAAAGGGGAGCAAGACATCTTCTTCGCAAGGAGGCAGGAAGGACAAGTGCCAAGTGAAAAGGGAAGAGCCCCTTATAAAACTATCTGATCTTGTAAGAACTCACCCACTATCATGAGAACAGCATGACAGAAACTGCCCCCATGATTCAATTACCTCCACCTGGTTTCTCCCTTGACATGTGAGGATTATAAGGATTATAATCCTAATCCTAACCAGAACCTACCTCCAACACCAGGGATTACAATTTGACATGAGATTTGGGTGGGGACACAGATCCAAACCATATCATTCTGCCCCTGGCCCCTCCAAAACTCATGTTCTTCTCACATTAAAGATACAGTCATGCCTTCCCAACAGTCCCTCAAAGTCTTAACTCATTCCAGCATTACTAACTCAAAAGTCCACAGTACAAAGCCTCATCTTAGTCAAGGCTAGTTCCTTCTGCCTATGAGCCTGTAAAATAAAAAACAAGTTAGTTACTTCCAAAACACAATGAGGGTATAAACATTGTTTAAATACTCCCATTCCAAAAGGGAGAAATTGGCCAAAAGAAAGGGGCTACAGGCTGTATGCAAGCCTTAAACCCAGCAGGGCAGTCATTAAATCTTAAATCTTCAAAATGACCTCCTTTGACTCATGTCCCACATCTAGGGCATGCTGGTGTAAGGGGTGGTCTTCCAAAGCCTTGGGCAGTTCCCTGCACCAGTGTGACTTTGCAGGGTTCAGCCCCCATGGCTGCTCTCATGGGATGGCATTGAGTGCCTATGGCTCTTCCAGGCACAGGGTATAAGCTGCCAGTGGATCTACCATTCTGGAGTCTAAAGGATGGTGGCCTTCTTCTTACAGCTCGACTAGACTGTGCCCCAGTAGGGACTCTGTGTAAGGGATCCAACCCCACATTTCGCCTCTACACTGCCCTAGTAGATGTTCTCCATCAGGGCTATATCCTTGCAGCAGGCTTCAGCCTGCATATTCAGGCCTTTCCATACATCCTGTGAAATCTAGGCAGAGGCTAACAAGCCTCATCTCTTACATTCTATGCACCTACAGGCTTAACACCATGTGGAAGCTGCCAAGGTTTATGGCTTTCACCCTCTGGAGCAGTGGCCCTAGCTGTACCTGAGCCCCAGTTAGACAAGGCTGGAGCTGGAACAGCCTGGATGTTGGGAATAATGTCCAAGGCTGCACAAGTCAGCAGAGCCCTAGCATGGCCCATGAAACCTTTCTTCTTTCCTAGCCCTCTGGGTCTATGATGGGAAGAGCTGCCACTAAAATCTCTGAAATGCCTTTGAGGTCTCTCCATTCTCTTGGCTATTAAAATTCAGCACCTCTTTACATACATAAATATCTGCAGCCAGATTGGATTCTTCCCCAGAAAATAGGTTTTTATTTTGTGCCACATGGCCCGGCTGCAAATTTTTCAAACATTTACCCTCTGCTTCCTTCTTAAATATATGTTCCAGTTTCAGGCCATTTATTTGCTCATGCATATGGAGCATAGGCAGTTAGAAGCAGCTAGGTCACCTCTTGAATGCTATGCTGCTTAGAAATTTCTTCCACCAAATACCTGAAATTATCACTGTCAAGTTCTAAGTTCCACAGATCCTTAAAGGAGGGGAACGATGCAGCCAGAATCTTGACGAATGCACAACAAAAGTTACCTTTACTACAGTTCCCAATAAGTTTCTCATTTCCATCTTAGAGCTAATCAGCCTGAACTCCATTGTGCATATCACTAACAGCATTTTAGTCACAACAATTTAACAAGTCTCTACGAAGTTCCAAATTTTCCCTCATCTTCCTGTCTTCTTCTGAGCCCTCCACATTCTTCCAACTTCTGCTTGTTACCCAATTCCAACATCACTTCCACATATTCAGGTATCTTTATAGAAATGCTCCACTTGTCAGTACTAATTTTTCACATCATTTCATTCTTACACTATTGTAAAGAAATATCTGAGAATGGGAAATTTATGAAATGGAGAGGTTTAATTGGCTCATGGTTCCAAAGGTTGTATAGAAAACATGGAAACATATGCTTCTGGGGAGGCTTTGGGGAGTTTTCACATGCCAGAGAAAGAGGAAGGGTGCATAGGTGCTACACACTTTTAAAAAATCAACTATCATGAGAACTCAGTCATGAGAACAGCATTAGTGGGACGGTGCTAAACAATTAGAAACTGTCCCCGTGATCGAATCTCCTCTCACCAGGCCTCACCTCCAGTATTGAGGATTACAATCTGATATGAAATTTGGGTGGGGACACAGATCCAAACCATATCACCCAGGAAGTATTATATTAAATTAAATTTGGCCTAAAGCTGCTTCTGTACATAGTAAAATGCAACCTAACTCAGTATGAAGTACCTGCTTCCAAGTGTACTGTATTTTGAAAAGCGTATTTAAGACATAAGACACAATGGGGTTATCTTCTGTTCCGCTTCTTTGTTGCTTTATGGAATGAGAATACCTGGAATGGAAGAACAGCAGATTATTTACAGGGACGATGATCTCTGGCTGTTGAAAGGGCTGTTTGACCTGTGCCAGCAAAATACTTAGCAATTTTTCCTCAGTTTACCCTGTAGCATCTACAATGTCAGTGAAATCCTCCTTTTCAGCAACTATTTTGAACATGTCCATGGATTTCCCAGCAAAGAATATAATACAGGGGATATTCTGAGCTTGGAGTAATGCTTGGGAGGAGTGGGGAATGCATAGGGAATGCAAGCACTACATTTATTTAAAACCAGGGAACAAGCTAAAAAGAAAAGAACTTATCTAAAAAGCAGCCTCAAAGAAGTTTTAAGAGTCAGTGAAAATATAATCTAAACACTCACACCCTTGAAAGTGGAGATGCTGGTATTTTTAGGGATGATGTAGATGCCCCGAAGGATCCTTAGTGAAAATAGTGGCTGCAGAGAAAACAGTGGTGAAAATAGACCTTCACCTGCGCCTGCATAGGGCCTGATGGGAGGCAGTGCTTGCCTTTCCACATGTGCCCGTGGGCACCACCCGATGGGCTTTTTGGACACCTCCCACACTTATCAAAACACTGTGCCTCATGTTACAGTGTATTTGTGTTCATACGTTAATTATTTTAAAATTCCTGAAAGGTCAATCTTAGTTAATTTTAATAACAAAAACCATTTCTAATCGTTAGTGATAAAGACGAGTGTGGTGCATGTCTCTTTTATACTGAGTAAACATCTCTATTACCATTCTGCTTCTCTGTGTGAAAAAGCTCTGTTTCTGGATGTACAGCAGCTGGATTTAATCCATTTAACGAAAGATACATGAGATGTTAGCTGGCAAAGAAAAATATCTGCACTGGCTGTCAATTACTGGGCCTTTACTTCTTCCAAAATTGGGCAATGATTGCCAATTCTCGTGATAGGACGGGGCTTTCATGCCATTACCCACTCGTGCTTCTTCCTTAAAGCCTAAATACCGAATTCTTTTTCTAGTTAAGAAAACCCTTTTCCTTTTCTTTACCAAATCATTAAAAGTTAATACTATTTTTGTCTTTTAAAAAGTTATAAAATGAAATACTTTCCCTAATGCTGCCTATAGAGAAGCTGAAACTATTTCAAAATAAGGCTTATTAGCTTTCAAAGGTTGGAAAAATACTGTACATCATTCTTGCTTAGCTTCTTCAGGAGGCAGCTCAGGCTGGACTCTAAGTTGGGGTTGTCTGTGTTCCCTGGTAAAAGGAACTTTAAAATGAGCTAATGATAAAATAAGGCAGACTGTGGCTCATTGATATCAATTCAAAAGCTCTTTTCTTTTTATCTGGAGGTCAGCGAAGAAGAAATAATTGTTTAGGAAAAGCATTAAGGCAGTGCAGTCTACATCCATAAGCAGAAGTGATTTCAGACCCATAGACTGGCTACCTGAGAGCTAATTGATTTGATCTACATCTTCCTCTGTGTGTGTTTGAAACTGTATCTCTTGTGTGGTTCATAAGCATTTGAAAGACCTCAACTTGACATTTTCTTAACCACAAGTAATTAACCTCATCTGTTCAGTTCTGGTGTATTTAGATACCAATGTCAGAAAAATGCTAATGACTCCCTGGCATTGCAATTTGTGCTTATGTAAAGGAAATTTACTTGTCTTCAAGATTATAAAATTTCCTTCAGAGAAACAACAATGGCCATTTGTCTCCTCTAGGAAAAGTGTTTTGTATTGCTCAAGGAAGATTTCTGAAGAAATCCTGAAGGTTTTCAAGTAGCACATATAGCCACATCCTTTAAAAGTTTATTTTAGGCTATTGCTTACATTTAGAAAGAGAATAGGACTAGATGGCCCATTTTCTCTGTCAGTTAACATGCAAATGGTATCAGGCAGCATGTTGTGGAAACTTCATGCACTTGTTCATGCATCCACCCACGAGTTCATGTATTCATCCATCTGCCCTGCCATCCATCCATCCATCCGTCTTTCCATGGTCTGTCCATCCGTCCATCCATCTGTCCATCCTTCCTTCCATCCATCTGTCCATCTGTCCATCCATTCATCCATCCATCCATCCGTCCATCTATCCATTCATTTGTTATTTTACTTATTCAACGAACATTGAAAGCTTTCTATGCACAGATATTTTTGTTAGTTTCTGAGTGCAAAGAAAGTAAAACACACATCTTACAGTTTGGTGGGGAGATAAACATAAACAGACAATTATAATGCAGTTTAATTCTAGGAAACTATATGAAATATATGGAATACCCAAATCAGTAACGTGTGAACATAAGAAGGTCCTGTTCTGCCTAAATCTCATCCAAAAAATTGATTTAAAGAAGTAATATTTTGTTTTCCCCAAGACAAAGTGAAGCTTGCATGTAGGGCACACCCACTTACTGTATTTATAGGTTCAGGGGGTGGGGACATTTTGTGTATACTGAATATGAACATTGCATCTCAAATCTTAGATTAATAGCAATCATGTTGAATAAAACTGATAACAAAGTTGGAAAGCATTTTATGGATTTAAAAAGAGATTTAACATTTAGCCTTGGAAATTTAGGACTCATATGAAATTTACTTATAATGGGTTATTTATGGCAATAGACATTTTTACACAGTGGTTTTAATTAAGGATGCATGGTATTAGGAAATAAAACTGTCAATCTTGCTATCATAAAAGAACACAAAAAGATATGCCTTTAGATAAGAAATTATATCCCCAAAGCAAAAATCTACCACTGTGAAATATGTTCAATATTAGAAAACACTCCGTAAAAGAAAGGAACATATTTCAAGCAACATATTGTAACTGATGACAGTTAAAAGTAAAATGCACAGGAAACTTTTTTAGAATAAACTTACGTTCTTTTTCCAGCAAAAAGCATACAGTCTTTACCACTCCATAGAAAATCCTGCCATTTTGTGGACTTCCAGAGAGAATGGCATAAAAATAGATGATAAAATGGCAGTTCCACACTAAGCCTCAAGATTTTAGATTTTTATTGCCATAAATATTTATGGTGAAGAGCACAATTAATTATGCTTCGTGAAACTGAAATAGTTACCTACATAAAATTCAGTCCCTGAGATTTCATTTAAGCATATTTAAGCATACATACGCTTTGTTCCTGGACAGGCTACATTCTTCTGGCTCCAAAAGTTACCGAATTCTGGAAGCATTTTGGAAACCATAATTATATAGCAAAGTCACCTAAATGGATTATGCCTGAAGTTGATGATTCAGTTATCAAGTGTGTATTTATATCACACAAATGTCACCATTTTCCTTTTTTTTTTTTTTTTTGCATCAGGTACTCTCCTCCAGGTAGTGGAACATAGACCATATTACTTTGTATTTTCTCATGCAGGAAAACTTCAATTAGATATAATGAGTTTGATCAATGAATAATTAACTTCTATTAAAGTTTAAGCAGATTGCCTGACCTGGCCACCCTATTCTGAATTTAATCCGGTGTACATCTGATAATTAGTGTTAAAGGAGTTGGTGCCAAAGGCAATCCTTCTCAGTCCTCCCACTGAACACAGTCGAATCAGCCAAAAAGTTCATTTTAGAGTCAACTTTACAGGGCTCAACAGACCATTGTGTATAATTTTACCATGAAATTTAACTTACAATAGGTAGATCATGCTATTTGCATCTGGGTGGCCAGAAATCTTATGGAGACAATAGAAATCCTTAATCGAGCCCCTTTGAATCCCATGTGGGCCTACTTCTTGTGATCTGAAATTTTAGGGCACACTTTCAAATGTCACTAAGCAATTACTGATACACTTTTTCATATATTCATTCTTATTTTATTTCACACCTATGATGAACTGGCAATGTGCTATTTGCCTGGCATAAAAATATGAGCTAAACCTAATGCCGTTCTTTGAGGAGCTTATAGTGTGATACTCAGAAGAAAGCATCAACATTTAAAATACAATTTGAAAATGCTGTATTAAAGGTTTGTAAGATGCTGAGGAAGCATAGCACATGCAATCCCTAACCATACCTGGATGAATAGTAATGAACAATCTGAGCCTTTACCAATATGTTTTTCTAGCAACACTTAATGCCATGAATGTAAGAGTGGGAGGAGATTGGGATAGGCAGTACTGTGAGGGGAGTGGACATGTCTTAGACTTCAGATGATCCTATGAGTGTTGTACTTAGAAAGTATTTCTCACATACATAGTTGATCTTCTGTTCTCAATTATCTGAGTTAATTAATTAATTTCTTTTTAACTTTTATGTTTTTTTTTAAATTATACTTTAAGTTCTGGGGTGCATGTGAAGGTCATGTAGGACTGTTACATATGTATATACACACCACGGCGGTTTGCTGCATCCATCCCCCGGTCACCTACATTAGGTATTTCTCCTAATGTTATACCTCCACTGTCCCCCCTACCTTGCTATTTAAAAATTAACTGAGTAATTAAAACATACCTGGTGATACTGAAGGTAAAGTCAAAAATAAAACAAGACATAGATCCTTCTTTTTCTCTTATAATTCACTATAATGGTATAAGTTACTGCTAGTAACATGAAAACTTTATTTTGGAGAAATTGAAGTACTGAATTTTAAGAAGCCCTGACTTTTCCTAGTGCTTGCTTTACATGTCTACTAGAATTTAAATGAAAGTAAGAACGCTAAACAAATATAAATTTGAGGGCAGCAAATAGATTTATATTTTTGATGTTTGTGCTACTCATCTTATTATTCACTAACTTTAATACATAAAATCCATACAAGTTACTTTTGTGGATATCTATAATGTTCTTTCATAAAACAGCTACCACTTATTAATATAGAAGGTTTCATAATATAAATTTAAAGTTTTATACCGTCTCACTGATCATTCATAACAATCATACGAGGCAGGTATGTTATTTTGTTTTAAGATCAGAAAATGGAGGTGTCATGTCAGACCCCCTATTAACTCCAGTAGGAATAACCATGTGTCCAAGAGGCTACAGAAATGACCCAGTGGATGAGAGACAGGTTTTAATGGGGAGACTTCTAAACAGGTCAGTCTAGTGGTGGTGGGCTGTACAGGAACACCATTGCTGTTGATTAAAAGCATGCAATGTATATAACATTTTCACATAGCATCCTTCACCTAGCTACCTTCATATAACCCAAAACAAAGAGCCTTGATCACCTACACGGCCTGTGTTCCATGGGATGGGTCAGAGCTTTGTATTTCTTTATAGATAAGGAGTGGAGTTATAGGTTGGCCAGTCCTGGATTCTTTAGCTAAGACTTTGAACCGATATTCTTCTTAGACCATAGAGTTGTTCTCAGAGGGTGTTTCACTTACGGCTGTCAGATGCCCCTGCCATACAGGAGGCTTTGTTCAATAACTTGCTCAAGATTATGTAATAAGTAAAATCATAAGGGTTCAAAGGAGAATATGTCTGAAATTAAAGGTAATAATCTTCTCTATTATGGATAATGTGAACACATAATTAATTTTACTAATCAGGACACTTGTAAAAGGGATATTATTAATAGCTACTTAATGGTCATTCTGGAAAATTGGTATATACCAATATTGTTCAGATCCCTGGCACCCTGGACCATCCAGTTCTGCCTCCCACAAATTTGTGCTCAGCTCACATTTCATACATTCCTGTTGGTCACATAGATTACATGCTAGGGCAACATATATTTTTTAACCTCTCATCCTCCAGTGATAATCTGAGCAACTGGAGAGCTGAGATGAATCTTCTTCATTTTTATTTATTTATTTATTAACATTTCTTGAATATTTATTGAATGTGTCAGCAAACATCAATATATATTTAATGGGTAATACAATTGATATAAACAATTTAAATAAGTAATGCAAGCAAATTTTATTTTCTCAAACAAAACAATTTAAGTACATTCTTAAAATAGCTTCTGTTTTTTTAAAATTATATTTTAAGTTCTGGGGTACATGCACCATCTATGTATGGGAAAGCAGGGAGCCCACCCCTAAGGTACGTGTTGAGGGCCACTGGTTTAACCATTTTGGAATGAAACTGTTTTTGTGAAGAGTGCTGTTTTACAAAAGCCACTACAGTTCCTTAAGGAAAGGTATATAACACTCTTTTCTTTCATAGAGATTAGTTGAGCTTGAACAACCTAATAATTTTTTTAAAAGTCTTAGTTTTAGTAGACTATTGATTCATTTTGTGTATAATACTATATAGTCATGGGTCATCTAATAACAGGGATGAATTCTGAGAAATGTGTCTTTAGGCAATTTTGTCCTTGTGCAGACATAATAGAGTATACTTATGAACACCTGGATGGTACAGCTTACTACACACATTGGCTGTATGGAAAAGTCTATTTCTGCTAGGTTGCAAATCTGTACTGAATGTTACTATACGGAGTACCATAGGTAATTGTAACACAATGGTATTTGTGGATCTAACCATAGAAAAGGTACAGTAAAAACATGCAATTATAATCTTATGGGATCATCCTCATATGTGTGGTCTTTGACCAAAATGTTACTATAGGCACATAAGTGTATTGTATTATTTCCCTTTCTTTAGATCTCTATAAAAAGAAAACGAAAAAGAATTGTAAGGTATTGGTTGCAGAGAATAAGGACAGAGAAAAGGTAACACATTAAAATTATTTGGAAAACCTTAGGTAAGTAAACGATTAATTAAGAATATTATGTAGCTATGTTGGAAACAATGCTAATAATAAACAAGTAAGATTTAAATGGAAACAGATTAAATTTACCAATTGTCACAGAACCCCTGAAAGTGAAAGCTCATCTAGCTTAAGTAGAAGCTTTCTTAAAATATATGTAATCTGTGGAAATTGTAAGATTCAAAATGCAGTCCCTGTGTCAAACTCTGGCAAATGGAGCTGAGGAAGACCATGAAGAGAGGGCTCTCTCTCTATCTTTCACACACACGTAGGTCTCACCTAACCAACTTTATCTTCCCTTTAACCTCCAAGCCCCCCTTGTTTATTCCTGAGAGTAGGTCAAAGTAACTTTGGGAGGAATTTAGTTTATAGTTTAACTTTAAAACAATGGTGATAATAGCCCCACCCTGAAACAAACCTCCTTGGTTGGGAACCAGACTGTCTTTGTAAAGCTAACAAATTAGCCACAAGATTAGAAATTATGGTTCAGGCATCATGCAGCCAGAGGCCATAAGATCCCATACCTCCATGATTCCTCCCATGGACAGCATCACTATTGTAAGATGTAAGATTGGTGTTTGAAATTTTTCAGACCCTGCATTCTGATGAATCAGCTGGCACCACCCAGACCAGTAAACTGGCTCATGGAGACTTGTGGCACCCACCAGGAACTGACGCAGATCAATAAGAGAGCTTCAACTCCCTGTGATCTTATCCCAAACCAACCAATTGGCATTCCCCACTCCTTAGCCCCCTGCCTGCTAAACTATCTTTTAAAAAAGCCAACCTCCAAATTTTCAGGGAGGCTGATTTGAGTAATAATAAAACTCCAGTCTCCCTTTTAGTCAGCTCTGTGTGTATTAAGCTCTTCTTTATTACAATTCCCCTTGTGTTAGTCCATTTTCATGCTGCTGATGAAGACATATCCCAGACTGAGCCATTTACAAAAGAAAGAGGTTTAATGGACTCACAGTTCCACATGGCTGGGGAGGCCTCACAATCATGACAGCAGGTGAAAGACACATCTTACATTGTGGCAGCAAGAGAAGAGAGCTTGTGCAGGGAAACTCCCCTTTCTAAAACCATCAGGTATTGTGAGACTTATTCACTATCATGAGAACAGCACAGGAAATACTTGCCCACCTGATTCAGTTACCTCCCATCAGGTGCCTCAGTTACCTCCCATCAGGTGCTTTCCTTAACATGTAGCAATTGTAGGAGCTACCATTCAAGATGAGATTTGGGTGGGGACACAACCAAACCATATTACTCCTCTTTTGATAAATTGGCACAGTTTGAGAAGCGAGCAAAAAGAATCCATTGGGTGGTTACACCTCATTCCTCCCCCACTTTACCCCAGCCCCTGGCAGTCACCACTCTACTCTCTGCTTCTATGAGTTTGACATGTTTAGCTTCCACATGTAAGTGAGATCATGCAATATTTGTCTTCCTGTGCCTGGCTGACTTCACTTAATGTAATGTTCCCCAAGTTCACCTGTGTTGTTGCAGATGGAAGAATTTCCTTCATTCTCAAGGCTGAATATTTCATTGTGTATATACCACATTTTCTTCATCAGTGCACCCATCCATGGATACTTAGGTTGCTTCCATAGCTTCATTATTGTGAATAATGCCACAGTGAACATTGGCGTGCAGCTATTTCTTCAACATATTGTTGAGAGGTGGCTTTAATTTGCATTTCTCTGATGATTAATGACATTGCATAACATTCCCCCAAAAATCTAGAATGCACTCCACTTGTGTATATCATCTGAAAAATAAAATATATATTTCTTAACCATGTTGATTAGAGAAAAAAATATCTTGTTGTGAGAGAGACATGCGCTTGTTTAGGTACTTCATTACAAGAGGTTAATACTTAAATGTTTCTACAATCAAGCCACTGCCCATATCTACAATATTAATTCATTATATATGCATACAGTCTTCCTCCACATCCTTGCTTCTCCCTCCATGGGTTCAACCAACTGCAGAATTTGCATTCCCACCAACAGTGCATTAGGGTTCCCATTTCTCCATATCCATGCCAGAATTTTTTTTTTTTTGGTCTTTTTGATAATAGCCATTCTAACTGGAGTGGGATGGTATCTTGTGTCGTTTTGGCTTGCATTTCCATGGTGATTAGTGATGTCCAGCAGTTTTGTTGGACATTTGTATGTTTTCTTTTGAGAAATATTTACTTATGTCTTTTGCTCATTCTTTAATAAGGTTTTTTTCTTTTGCTATTGAGTTGTTTGAGTTTCTTGCATATCCTGAATATTAACCCCTCAACAATTAATAATTTCCCAATATTCATTTCCATTCTGTAGGTGGTCTCTTCACTCAATTGATAGTTTCCTTTGTTGTAAAGGTTTTTACTTTAATGTAATCCTGTTTGTTTATTTTTGCTTTGGCTGCCTATACTTTTAGTTTTTTACCCAAAATTTCTTTGTCCAGATCAATGTTATGAAACATTTACTTTATCTTTTCTAATAGTAGTTTTGTAGCTTTGGGTCTTACATTTAAGTCTTCAATCTATTTTAAGTTAATATTTTGTATGTGATGAGAGATAGAAATCTAGTTTCATTTTATTGCCTGTGGATATCCAGCTTTCCCAGCACCATTTACTGAAAATGGTGTTCACTCTCTAACGCATGTTCCTGCCCTTTGTTGAAAATCAGTTGCCTGTGAATATGCAGATTCTCTTCTGGTTTCTGTAGTTTGTTCTATTGATCTATGTGTGCATTTTTACACCAATACAATGCTGTTTTGGCTACTGTAGGCTTGTAATATATTTTAAAGTAAAGTAGTGTAATACTGCCAGCTTTGTTCTTTTTGTTCAATATTGCTTTACATATCTGGGGTCTTTTGCAGTTCCATAAAAAATTATAGAATTTTTTTCTATTTCTGTGAAGACTGTCATTGGTATTTCAAAAAAGACTGCGTTTATTCTGTAGTACAGTCATTTTAACAATATTCATTCTTCTAATCAATGAGAAGGGGATGTCTTTCTATTTGTTTGTGTTCTTTTCCATTTTTTTTCATTGATGTTTTGTAGTTTTTCTCATAGAGGTCTTTCACCTCCTCAGTTAAATTTATTCCTACAGTATTTTTTGTAGCTATTGCAAACAGAATTGCTTTCTTGAGTTTTTTTTCAGCTACTTCATTACTATGTCGAATAAGAGTAGTGAAGATGTAGCTACTGATGGTTGCATGTTGATTTCAATGAATTTTTTCCTCAGTTCTGAGTTTTTTTGGTGAAATTTTTAGGCTTTTCTGTATATAAGATAATGTCATCTCCGTAGAAGAGCAATTTTATTTTCTCTTTTCTAGTTTAAATGCCTTTTTTTATTTCTCTTGCCTAATTGCTTTAGCTTACACTTCCAGTACGTGTTGAATAAAAGTGGCGAAAGCAGGCACTCCTGTATTGCTCCAGTTCTTTGGTGAGAAGCATTTAATTATTCTCAATGTTGTATAATATTAACTGGGGGTTTGTTATCTATGGCTTTTATTGCGTTGAGGCATGTTTCTTCTATACCTAATTTTTTGAGAGTGTTTATCATGAAGCAATGTTGACTTTTATGTACCGTTTTATAGGCATAAGAATGTTTAGTCTGTTATGATTTTATTATTTCTTTCCTTCTACTAATTTTGGATTTAACTTGTTCTATGTTTTATAGTCCCTTGAGGTGCACTATTAGGTTATTTATTTAAAATCTTTCTAATTTTTTGATTCAGGCATTTATTGCTACAAACTTTCCTCTTAGCAGTGCATTTACTGTTGCATTTTGTATGTTGTGTCTCAACATTCATTTGTTTCAATAAATGGTTTTTTTTTAATTTTCCTCTGAATTTCTGTATTGACCCAATGGTCATTCAGGAGCATTTTATTTAACTTCCATGTATTTACATATTTTCCAAGTAAACTGGAAAAGTACATTTTTACATTTTCTCTTATTATTAATATCTAGTGTTCTTCTTGTAGTTCATTTTTAGTATTATTCAATTATGATCTGAGAAGATATTTGATATGATTTCAATTGTTAAAAGTTTGTTGAGATTTGCTTTGTGAGCTAACATATGGTCTATCCTTCAGAATGTTCCATGTGCCAGTGAGAAGAAAGTGTATTCTGCATCTGTGGATAAAATGTTCTGTAACTGTTAGGTGCATTCGGTCTAAAATGTAGTTTGAATCCATTGTATCTTTGTTGATTTTCTGTCTAGAGGGTCTGTCTAAAGCTGACAGTGTGGGGTTAAAGTCATTCATTTATTATTGTATTGGAGTCTCTCTCTTTTTAGATTTAATATTATTTGCTTTATTAGATCTGGTGCTCTAGTGTTGGGTGTATATATATTTAGAGTTGTTACATTTCCCCAAATAGATCCCCTTATCATTCATCACTTCGTTGTCTCTATTTATAGTTTTTTACTTAAAGTCTATTTTATCTGATGTAAGTATGGCTATTCCTACTCATTTGGGCTTCCATGTTCGGGGACTATCTTTTTCTTCACTTTTAGCCTACATGTGTCTTTATAGGTGAAGTCAGTTTCTTATAGGAAACATATAATTGTGTCATTTTTTTTTCAATGCTTTCAGCCCGTCTGCACTTTTTAAGTGAAGAATTTAATCCACTTGTATTTAAAATTACTATTATAGATGAAGGCTTAATTCTGTCCATTTGTTAACCACTTTTTGTTATTTTATATACCCTTAGTTTCTCTCTTTTCTCTCTTGTTGCTCATTATTGCAGTTTCATGGTTTTCTGTGGTGGTAACATTTGACTCCATTCTCTTCCAAATTTGTGTATTTGTTCTACCAATGATTGTTACACTTTTATGTGTTTTCATGAAGGTAGATATCATCCTTTTGTTTCCAGATGTAGCTCTCCCTTATGCATTTCTTGTAGGCCAAGTTAGTGGTAAAGAAATCCCTCCATTTTTTGCTTATCTGGGGAAGACTATATTTCTTTTTAATTTTTCAGGGATAACTATACTGGAGATAGTATTCTGGACTAGCAGGATTTTTTTTTTAAATCTTTCAGCACTTTGAACATACCATCCCATTCTTTCCTGGCCTGTTAGATTTATATTGATAAATCTGCTGTTATTCTAATAGGGATTGCCTTATAGTTTAATTGATGCTTTTTTCTTGCTGTTTTTGGAATCATCTCTGACTTTTGACAATTTGACGATGATGTAGCTTGGAGAAGAGCTTTTATTTGGGTATCACTGAATCTATTGGAGGAACTTTGAGCTTCCTGTGCCTAAATGTATGTATCTCTGGCGAGACTTGGGGAGTTTTCAGCTATTATCTTTTACATAGATTTTCTGTCTTTAACCATCTATTCTTTTGGAACTCTGAAAATTTAAATATTTGGTCATTTTATGGTGTTCCATATGTCATATAGGCTTTATCCAATTTTTCTTCTTTAATCTTTTGTTATTTGTTTGTTTGACTGGGTTATTTCAAAGGATCTGCCTTGAAATTCAAAAAATCTTCCCTCTGTTACATAGACTCTTCTTTTCCCTGCTCCATTTGAATGTCACTTCCTGGTTCTCATTTTTAAGTAAAATTTTGAAATGAAATCACTCTTGTATTACATAAAATAAAGATTTAAAACCATTCCAGAGTGCAACAAAATTAAAACTGCGCAAATAAGCAAGCTCATACACACACCCCCCAATCATGATAAAATAATCACAAAGTATTATATAATAAGTGGCACATGTATGGATGGAAAGACCTGGGTTTAGGTGAAGAGAGTGAAGGAGAGTTACTTGAAAATTTCATGAGAGGGAACCCAGGGAAAGTGAATGCAGCATTGAACCCTATCACAGGCATCTCTGCTTAACTTTGTTCCTTGGACTCTCGGAAGTAGGGCTGACCCTTTGCCATATGTGACATAATCTTTTCTTCCTCCACAGGAAAAATATGAAACAAAACAGCAAACCTCCAATAAATTAAAAATTCACTACCAACAACAACAATAAAAAACTATACGAATGTCCTGAGAGACTCTGGCTGCAGAATAGTTTCTGAGAAATATTTTCATGCTTTACTACTCTTCAGTTGGGTCAATTTTACAGGCTGTAGTCTTGTCTGCTTTCACATCCTTTGTATTATTAAACCAAGACTTAATTTTAAATAATTTGGCTAAGTAGACCATAGTGAGAGCTTAGGGCTTCTGACTTCTAGCCCTGCGGCCTCTTTACAGAACTACACTAGTTAGTAATTTATAACAATAACACTGCAGTGGTATAAATTATTTTATAAAACAAAAAGACAACACTGTAATGTGTTTAATAGACCACTAAAATATTGACTTTGTCTATTTAAAATTCATGCATTTCAAGATTACTTCTTGTCCAAAATGATATACATATTTAAAATATGATTGCCCTACCTAAATATTTAGGGAAGGTATAAACATGAAATAAAAGTAATCCCACCTGGCCACAGTGCCACCAGTTTTAACTGTAGGGGGCAGCACTGTTCAACACAAACATGAAAGTCCTTGGCCTATTATTCTCAGGGTGTGCTTGAAAATTATTCACAGCAGCACATGCAAATCTACCTCCATCTTTTCCATACTGCAAAGTACTCTTCTATGTGAATTCTCTGTGATACAGTTAACCAGTGCCCTCTTGAGAGACATTTGTTTTCACATTTTTGCTAGAAAAATGCTAGAGTAAGTATCTTTGAACATGTCTGTCTGTATACTTGTAAGCCTAGGACTAGAATGTACAATTTTTATTATTCTTTTATTTTTTTCCAGAGCATGATTCATTGTTTGAATCTGTAGGCTTAAAGAGATGGAGAATACACTAACAGTACAGAAGAAATTTACAAGTATATTACAGCTGTACCTTTACATTGTGACAAGCACAAAAATTTGATAAAATATTCTTCTATTACCCCATTAAAAAAAGTAAGTCCTGACATCTCTGACAAGTGAATGAAGTTCTAACATTTAATATACAGACAAAATATAGGAATTTACATTTACTTAAGAAGCTTTGTGGGTTGCAAATAAACACATGAAAAAGTGCTCAAAACCATGAGTCATTAGAGGAATGTTAATTAAAACACAATGAGGTACTAATACACACCTATTCAAATGGCAAAAATCAGAAGCAACCACAATGGAAGTTTTAGGAAAAGATGTTTAACAACTGCAAATATTTTATATTGCTGCTAGAAATACAAAATGGCACGAACACTTTAAAACACAGTAGAGCAGCTACTTAAAAAGATAAACATATATTCTGTGAGGAAGGCATTGCACTTTTAGATGTGAAGTCAAGTGAAAGTATGTATTCACATAAAAGCCTATAAAATCATGGTCATAGCAGCTTTAATTGTAAAAGCCAAAAGCCCATATGACAATTAACGAAAATAGATTAACTGCAGTACCTTCATTTTACAGAATACTGCTCAGCAATAAACTGAATGAACTATTCACACACATTGCAAAAGAGAATCTCAAAATAATTATATTGTATGAAATAAATCAGACAAGAGTTAAATACATTCAGATTCTAGAGGAGGCAAATAATTCAATAGTAAAAGGAAGTAAAGCAATGGTTTCTTGGGGACGTGGGGCTGGGGAGGATACAGAAAGAGCCACTTTAAAGGCATACAGGGTAACTCTGGAGCAATGAATATGCTCCTTATTGTGATTGCGGTGACAGTTTCACTTGTGTATACATATTCCTAATTTTATAAAATGGTATACATCAGATCTGTTGTTTACAGTATGCCAACTATACTCCAGTAAAACATTAAAATAATGCATTTCATATGAAAAAAAATCTAGATTTTCCTGTTATTTTAGAAAAGAAAAGAATTTGATAAATCCCTATTAATTCCACCATCTCTCTTCTCAACCTTAGCAACAGAGACTAGAAAGCAATAAATGCCATTTCCACCTGAGTCATCGGACATATTGGCGAAAAAACATGAAGTTTCTGTTTGACAGGAGGAATAAGTTCTGGAGACCTATCGTAGCACTTGCTGACTGTAGTTAATAATAATATAGTTTATAATAATGCACTGGATCCTTGAAAATTGCTGGAGAATAGATCTTCAATTCTCACCAAAAAAAAGTATGTGGGGTATTAAATATATTAATTGGCTTTGTTTAGTCTTTACAATGTATACATATATCAAAACATTACACTGTATACCATAAATACATGCAATTTTTATTTGGCAATGATACTTTAATAAATCTAGGGAAAATATTGAGGTGACTAATGGTGGGACAAAGAAAGGGAGAGACAAAATAAGATTAGAAGAGAATATTTTTTTAAAAGTTTTGATTATACTTTAAGTTCTTGGGTATATGTGCAGAACGTGCAAGTTTATTACTTGCCCTGTGGCCCAGGCTGGAGTACAGTGACACAATCTCAGCTCACTGCAACCTCTGCCTCCCAGGTCGAAGTGATTCTCCTGCCTAAGCCTCATGAGCAGCTGGGACTATGGGCATGTGCCAGCATACCCGGCAAATTTTTGTATTTTTAGTAGAGACAGGGTTTTACCATGTTGGCCAGGCTGGTCTTGAACTCCTAACCTCAGGTAATCCTCCCACCTCAGCCTCCCAAAGTGCTAGGATTACAGGCTGAGCCACCATGCCTACCCCAGAAGAGAAATATTAAGATAGACAGAGTGGGGTTGTGGCAGAGGGCTGAGAAATAAATAGAAGCTGGGCAGGGTGTGGGCAGGGAATGGAAATAATGAAGATAAACAAGAGGGATGAGGGCAGATTTGAGAATATAGGAAGTAAATATTTGATGCCTCCTTAAAGCCCACAAAGTGAGCAAAAAGTCAAAGAAAATTGTTGGAAAAGAATTGCTGAAACTGTAGAACAATCTAGTCTAGGAGGAATGACATAAATGGAAAAAATGTTTAGATGGAGGAGACTCATATTACACAAAGTCTTTACTGGAGAATAAGTAATAGCCAAAGAACAAAGAATAATGGGGTCAAATGATATTAATGATGTTAAGTCCATGCAGTTTAAGGGCAGACATATTTCATTCTGAAAACAATGCAGTCTCTGTATAGTTCTGTTCAAACTGGACCCGAAGCCTATGAGAATGATGCACAATGTCAGAGTAAGTTAGATTGAATGAGTTGCATTAAAGTTTTCTGTGATTAATTTATATGTGGCTTCTACCCACTGGATGCCTGGTTTCTCAGCAGTGATTTTTATATTGCTTTTTGGAACAACGTTATTTAGAATCACTCCTTGACCTTTCATTGTCTTCAAGCTTATGTATTCAATATGTTCTATGTAATTTTGATAAATTATTTTGTTGTCCTGTCATTTTACATTTCATCTCCCTGAAAATATTCTAAGTTCTTTGAGGTTAGGGACTTTGTCCTCTATTTATTTTGCATTTATGAGCTATGTTTCCCATTTTTTCCCATCATTATTTCCTTCTTCTCTCCAAAACATACACATGCACATATGCATATACACATATACGCCATACCTTGCATTTAAAAAATGATCTAATGATCTATCAAGGCTTGGTTACTGACCAAAGACTTTGAAAAAATTAACCGATAGCTTTCATTTGCCTTAAATAGACAACATTTTATTTTAAAATATAGTAGATAAATGTGACTTGATTATCAGGGAATATTGCACTTAAACTGATAGAATACTTAGACTGCATTTGAAAGGACCACTGTGTTGGAAGTTAGCACACATGGGATTCGGTTTTGGCTATGTCTCCCTGTGTGACATTCATGTAATCATCCTTTAAGTCAGTATTCTCACGTATAAAATGTAATGTTCTATTACATGATCTCTGAAATACTTTCAATGTTTTATTAATCTGTGAAAAAAATAGCTTGTTTCGTCAATTAAATTTTTTCCAACTTTTTTGAGCTATAATTGACAAAACTTGCACGTATTTATGGTGCACAATGTGGAGTTTTAATTTATATATATGTATACATAAGATAGCTTGTTTTGAAAAGGCAGTAACAGAAAGTAGATAAATGATAAGTCAAAAGAGGGCAACTGAGTGCAGTGGCGGAGCAGGGATTGGAAAATGGAAACAAGTGGGAAATGGGACACTGTGATCACTTTTCAGCCCCACATCTTCAGTCAGTTCTCCTACTCCTTGGTTCTTACATCCGGTGAATTTATCACCCAATTCCTGAAAGAGATCACTCCTCTTAAAAGAAATGATACCACTTTCCCTGTTCCACCTCACCACTCATGGTGGTGCAGTGTATCATCTCACAGTTGGCCCTCATGACTCTGGGCTCACATCCTCTCTGTTGATGTGTTAATTTATGTTGGCCTGGTGGCATGGGTATCACTAAGTAAGAGTCTGCCCTCAGAAGAAGGAAAGTTGGAATAATTTTGA
Source organism: Sapajus apella (assembly GCF_009761245.1). Classification (NCBI taxonomy): domain Eukaryota; kingdom Metazoa; phylum Chordata; class Mammalia; order Primates; family Cebidae; genus Sapajus; species Sapajus apella. Next base: position 2,927,117 of record NW_022437052.1, read on the forward strand.
GAAGCAGGAATTTAAAAGAAGTGTCAGCCTATGTGTCTTCATTAAAAGATGCCATGGTCCATTTCATTGGAGGCCACAATTCTGAGAGTCCAGAAAACCACACTCCACTTCAGGCTTGCTTCCTAGGACGAGGATATTTGAGAAAGGTCAATCAATCCAGGCTAACTAACTTCTCTCGGGGTCCTGAGTGCCTCCTCTCACTCTCATGAACTTACTTGGGGACTTTAGGAATCTCATTGGAGACCTTACTATCCTCTAATCCAGGGGTCCCTACCCCCTGGGCCACAGACTGGTACCCATCTATGGCCTGTTAAAAACCACGCCACACAGCAGAACGTGGGCAGCAGGTGAGCAAGCAAAGCTTCATCTGTATTTACAACTGCTCCCTATACCTTGCAACTACCTGAGCTCCATCTCAGATCAGCAGTGGCATTAGATTCTCATAGGAGCACAAACCCTATTGCGAACTGTGCATGGGAGAGATCTAGGTTGCATGCTCCTTATGAGAATCTAATGCCTGAAAATCTGTCGCTGCCTCCCATCATCCCCAGATAGGACCATCTTGGTTGCAGGAAAACAAGCTGAGAGCTACCACTGAGCCTACATTATGGTGAGTTGTATAATTATTTTGATGCGTATTGCAGTGTATAATAATAGAAATAAAGTGCAAAGTAAATGTAATGTGCTTGACTCATCCCCTAATCATCCTCCCCCAACTTCCTCCTAGTCTGTGAAAAAATTGTCTTCCATGAAACTGGTCCCTGGTACCAAAAAGCGTGGGGACCGCTACTGTAATCTCACTTTACCTACACTCACATCCTTAAGCCACCATCACATCGGCTGCCTCTCATTGCCCACATTTCCACCCCTGCACTTCTTTCTGCTTACTCACACCTCTTTCAATGTCCTATCACCCAACTCCATCTCCAAATAATTTCCTATGCCCAAACAAGTCTTACTACCAAGCTGAACACGTGATATCTTGACTTCTTGATTTAATGCTGTTTTTAACACCTGCCTCAGCTGTGCCATGGGGACCCTGCTACACCTGGAGGGCTCCCCCAGAGACAGTTACTCATTGCTCCTCACGTTCACCTCTTTCACATTCCAGAGAGACTGCCAGTTTTCTCCAGCCTGATTTCTACATACAGACTATTACTCCTTAAAAAAGTAAGTTAAACAAATCTCCCCAAAACACACAAAAAAGCCCTGCTAAGGCACACACCATTTCCTTTCTATTCTTCCTTCTCATCCATCTCCTGGAATCCACACCCCACCAGTCATTGGAGATTTTGGAGGCAACCTCACAAGCATCTTTTCCCCCTGATTCTTCCTACCAGCCTGGTATCTCTTGTATGGTCAAATTCCAATGCAGTCAAATTCTACCTTCTGGGTTTCCAGACTTTCCTGGATGGTGGTTTTTCATTAAATTTTCACTTACATTTTAAGATCCCTCACAAAACCTTCCTAGTAAAGTTGCTTATCTAGATTTTCAGGATCTCCGGTTCCCTGTTCTCTATTTTATTCTTCAGGTTTGTCAGTCTTCCATCTGCCTGCGTTTCCTTTGCAGCCTTATTTAGACTTTAGCCCCGCACTGTAAGCATTCTATTCCACTAGCCTGAGCTCCCTTGCTGGCAGTTTTTGTTGCATCTGATGCCCAGATCACTTGATATCCACTTTCAACTGGGCATTGGACTGTAGCAGCTTTGATTTTTTTTTCTAGTAAACTTCTGCACTTTGCTCAAAGTCCTCTTGCACTTGCTGCACATGGCTTAGAGAAAATGCAACCTATTAATATCAGAAATCCTTCTGGTTCATGCTATCCAATTTAAATATCTGCCTCCAACTTCTGCAGTTTTCTCCCTTTGTCTATGTCACAATACAAGAGGTGTCCTCTCTCCTGTCTAAAGCTCATCATCCCTATTTGTCTCTAGATCCAATATCCACTTGCGCCCACACTCAGGAACAGCCCTCACGTGATCTTTCCCCTCCTCTCTGTGTTTTCCATTCTCTCCCTAGAAATTGAATAGCTCTTATCAGTGATTGAATAACACAAGCATGGATTCATGTTTATTAGCATATCTTCATTATTTTAAAAACCCTCAACTCTGTATCCCCATCATTAGCTGCTCCACCTCTTACAATTTATATTCCAAGTTCTTTATGCGCTTGTCTTTATGTGTTTTATGCATTTTAACACCCTCTCCTCTCTCTTTATTCCAGCAAATTCTGGCTTCCACCTCTCATTTCAACTCTCAAACCTCCTCATCTTTTAATTCAAGTGTCAATTTTTATTCTTACCTTCCTTGGCAAAGTGTAGCAAAGATGACTGCTCTCATCTTCTTGAAATGCTCTCCAAACTGGATTTCTTGGTATGCTGTTCTTGTTTTTTCTTGCCTATCTTTCTGAGTCTTCCTTATAGAAACCACTTTTTCTGTCCTGTAAATATAGCTTTTGTTCTGGGCCTCATTCTTTTTACCATCTACACATTCTTTATTAATTTCTTCTATATAAGTACTCAAAATTACTGTTTCCAAGCTGATTTCTCTCACATGTATCTTTGCCTCATTATATAGATTTTCCAGACCTCTGTGGATACTGGTTACTGAATTTCCCCGCTTGGGTGACCCACAGATACTTCTAACCCACTACAATAAAAACTAGACCACACTTCATCTTCCCGCAGCAATAGCTTCTAACTCAAATCCTAGCCTCAGATTTCATCATCTCCAATTTATTATCCATGTTGAAGAGTCACCTTTCTATACCATTCTGTTACATCATTCTCTTCCTTAAAAATAAATTTCTTTGCATAAAAAAAGTAATCAAACTCTGATTCAAAAGCCCATGCTTGCTGGGCATGATGGCTCACGCCTGTAATCCCAGCATTTTGGGAGGCTGGGCGGGTGGATCACAAGGTCAGGAGTTCAAGATCAACCTGGCCAACGTGGTGAAATGCCATCTCTACTAAAAATTAAAAAGTTAGCTGGCCTGGTGGTGTGTTCCTCTAATCCCAGCTACTCAAGAGACTGAGGCTTGAACTGGGACCCAGGAAGCAGAGGTTGCAGTGAGCCGAGATCATGCCACTGCACTCCAGCCTGGGCTACAGAGTGAGACTTCATCTCAAAAAAAAAAGAAAAAAGAACAAAAGACCCTGCTTCCTTGCTTAAATTTATAAATGCTTATTAAATTTCCATCCACACATTGTGCATTCCAGCTCTGTGTCTTTCTTTTGCACACAGGCATTCAATGAATCATTGTCTCCTCCCAGGACACTCTTACTGATCAAATAATTTGGTCAGTTCTATTCATTTTCTTAGATGAGGCATCACTTTCTCCAGAAGTTATTCCAGATTTTCCAAACAGGCTCACTTGGAATTTTTAAATTCCAGAGCACCTGCATTTACTTAGGACAACATAAACCAAAATTAAAATTCGAAGGCCCCAGCTGGGCACAGTGGCTCACGCCTGTAATCCAAGCATTTTGGGAGGGTGAGGTGGGTGGATCACAAGGTCAGGAGTTCAAGACAAGCCTAGCCAACGTAGTGAAGTCCCATCTCTACTAAAAATACAAAAATTAGCTGGGCGTGGTGGCAGTGTGTGCCTGTAATCCCAGCTACTTGGGAGGCTGAGGCAAGAGAATCACTTGAACCCCACATTATGTGGGGCATAAACAGTTAGGTTATTCCCCATGTTTAACTTAGTATCCTCTGGAACCAGCAAAGCTACCAGTGCAGCTGCTCAGAGGCAGGCCAGCCATACTTTAGACATTAAATTCAGCTCCTTGCTTAGGTAGCCTACAGGCTGCCAGGCTGGACCTCAGGCCTGGGTTATAACTCCCAGGGCCATTCTCTTCCGCTCTGATACATCGAGATTGAACGTCTTCCCTGTGGGAAGACTAAGGACTGGTGCCTCAAGCAAGGTTTGTTTCAATTTGTCAAAGGCCTTTTTAGCCTCTGATTCCCCAATTAAGGAGTGAGTCTTAGCACCTGACTCTCTTTCACTAGGTGATATAAAGGACGAGCTATTTCACCATACCGAGTTATGCATAATCTACAGAATTCTGTAATGCCAGGGGTTTAGGGGAGGAGAAAGGAGGAGATGGGCTTAAATCTTTCTTCACCTAGTTCCCTCGTTTCTGTAACAAAACTATACCTAGGTACTTCACTGAAGTCTGACAGAGCTGTGCCTTAGATTTTAAGACCTTATATCCTCTGTTAGCCAAAAGAAAAGAGGAGCCTTACTGTTCTCCTGAGAGAATTCTCAAGTTGGGGCACAAAGGGTAATGTCACCTACACATTGTAAGACTTTAATCTGAGGATAAAGAAACTCAGAGAGATCTTTTGACAACTCCTACCCAAACAGGTGGGTATTGTCTTGGAATTCCTGAGGTAACACTGTCCAGTTTAGCTGGGTGTTCTGGTTGGAGGGATTCTTAAATGTGAACAAATACTGGGATTCAGGATGTAACAGTATGCAGAAAAAGCATTCTTTAGGTCCACGACTGTGAACAATTTCATTCCCTCAGATATTTGAGTTGGTAGGTTATAGAATTGGGAACCACCACAAAAATTGAAACCACAACTTCATTAATGAGGCAGAGGTCCTGGACCAGTCTCCATTCCCCATTGGGTTCTATAACCCCAATATTGGAGTATTACAAGTGTTGTTGCAGGGTTTAAGGAGGTCCTGCATCCTCAGGTTATCAATGATGGCTTCTAGCCCTTTCCTAGCTTCTGGATTTAGGGGATATCATCTCTGGTTAGGGACGGAGGTGGGATCCTGAAGGTCAATCTGGACTGGTATGGTGGTTGTGGCTCAGCTAATTTTCCCTTAAGTTGCCCAAACATCTGGATTAATATTGATCTCCACCAATGGGAGACAAAGAGTCTGTCCTGAAGCCGTAAGCATGGTGGTTCCCACATGAGCTAAAATATCCTTCCTTAGCAGAGGAGTTGGGCTTTCAGCCGTGATTTAAAAGCCATGACTAAACAATAGGTCTCCCCAGCTACAACTAAGGAGTTGCAAAAATTATCAGGTTAAATGCTTTTCTGAGATGCCCCTCACGGTCATGCTAAGGGAGGAGAGGAGGCCAGGTTTGGAAAGGAAAACTAAAATGGCCACTCTGGTATCCAGGAGGAGGTCCCCCTTCCTCCCTTCAACCTCAGAATCACTCTGGGCTTCTGGATGGTAATTGTGGTCTGACCATCAGAGCCAGAATGGTCCTGGAACCCATCAGTCCTGCTCAACCATTTGGGACATTGACTCTGCAGCTAGTGACTTCTATCTCTGAAGGCAGTCTACCCTCCAGTTATTCCCATTGCAGATTGGACAGGGTCTAGATGGCTTCATCATGCTGCCTGGGAAGTCCTACCTAAAGTGCCTTGGCTTGCCACATGTATAGCAGTTAAAAGGTGAATCTCAGGGATTCTGGGGTTTGTAAGCCTGCCAGGTGGCCATTAGAGCCTCTGCCTGTTTCTTGTCTTGGACCTCCTCCTTTTCTGTCTCCTTTTCCTGTACTAGGAAAAGAATGGGGTGGCCATTTTCAGGAGGTTCTCTAAAGTACTGTCTAGTCCCATGATCTCTGAATTCCTTAAACCTCATCTATGCCATGGATGCAAGTGAGTCCTCCACCTATGAAGGGGGAAGACCTCATCAGCAGGAACAGTCATGCTCACCTACACTGTGCCATAACTTTCTGCTGTCAACTGCCTCTGGGTCCCTCAGATCTAGTATTGCTTTTAGGGCTCCAAACCAAAGCTTGGAAAAACCAGTGGAGTAATGAAGCTGTGAAACCAGATCCTCCTGAAGCAAAGGAGAGAAGGCAAGTTGGGGACCTGGCCTAATGAGATGCCCCTCAAAAAGAAAAAATTAATTCCTCACATGGAAAACTTTCTCTGCTTGTAGAATTATGTTGACTCCTGACATTGTGGGAAAAAAAAAACTTAAATGCAGAGGAGGGAAGGCACCTGGGGGAAGTAGCCTCTTACCCTATGCTAATAGATTTCTTCAACAGGGGGAAATAAAACTCTTAAATGTTACATCTTTATGTTTCTAAGGATAGATAGAAACAATACTGCTCTGAATTACAGTCCTGATGACTAAGCCAAGTGCTCATTGTACCCAGAAATTTTATCTCTGTGGTTTGCAACAACACTGTTAAGTTGTTTGTAAAGAGTGGATAACAGCCATGGCAGTCTCAAAAGAAAGAAACGCAATGTGAAAAATCGTTGGTCTTGGTGCCAACCCCGTAACAGGTTATTGGGGACTGGCGCTGGTCTGAGAGCCTTTAGATAACACTGAAGTGTGACCTTGACCAGATAGCTTTACTTGTCCAAGGACCTTATTCTGATTCCATATGACAGCGAGACCTCCATGAAGGAAAACTGGATTGAAACAAAGCCAACATTCCCAAAACCCAGTGGTGATGGGGGATTGACAAAGTCCTCCCCAGCAAGTCCTCTAAGTCTCGTAAACCTGGCTGACAGAAGCCTGGTGTTGCATCTGTTTTTGAAAAAAAAATCTGAAGACAAGAAGCCTCAGAATGACAGTAAGGAGTCTTAGGTCTGCAATTACCCTTCTGCAGATCCCAGACAAACCCCCAGAAATCCTGAAATGACACAGGATTCCTTCACTGCTACTTTGCCAGCCATAAATTCCTGTGGCCACTGTGACCTCTGCCCAGAGCCTCTCTTGGGCCCACTGAACTCACTCTGCCAGCTTGGCCCAGTAGGCTGTACTCAGCTCACACTGACTTGGATCCTATGTCCACCACAGTTCCACATGCAGCACATGGCTGAGCCAGGCATGGTGCGAGTGGCTTCCACATTGGGTGCCAGCATGTAGATGAGGGGAATGTGGTGGCACCCAAAAACTCAGAGATGCCAGCAATTGCAGTGTCCCAAGGAGTGTTAGAGCTTTTACTTAGGGAGTCTCGATGTCTACACCCTCTGAAGTGTCTCAGCTCTTCACTCCTGTAGCTCTGCAAGCGGGAGCATGTTACAAGCTCTTTTATTCCCACCACTCACAGCTCATTGAACAGGGGTATGTTACAGCTCTCTTGTTCCCACAGTCCAGTGGGTTCCTGGTTCTTGTCCCATGACCAAGAGGAATAAGGTATGCAAACACTGGAGAGCAAGTAGAGCAGAATAGAAGTTTATTGAGTGAAAGAAGGAAAGCTCTCAACTGCGAGAGGGGACCTGAAGCGGGTAGCCATCTATGAGGCTGAGTGCAGGGTTTTTACATGTTTGGAATGAGGAGGCATGGGCTATAGGTAGCCTTGGAAAATGGGATATTTGATTAGTTAAAAAGCATTATTCAGAAAGAACCAATCAGGAAAGAGTGGGAAAACAGGAATAGAAGTTTTCACTCCAGTCATGAACTCTATTCAGAACTGGAAGCTCAATTTCAGGGTTTAAACTGCTTTTGTTTTGAAGGTCAGGTTTCACCGGAGACTTGTCTCTGCCTGCTTAGAAATTCATCTGTCTCCTGTTGTTATTTTGTTATAATTACTTGATTCTCTGGAAAGCTTTCTATTTAAACAAACAAAAAAAAAAAAACTCGTTAAACATTTTCTTAGAGAAAGAGAAGACACTGGAGTAGTATTTGAAATTATTATATGTGGAAAAATGTTTAGTGACTCAGCAAAGCAGTGGTTAAAAAGAACAGGAATCAGATGCTGACTACATTTGAAATTAAAACAATGCTAAAGATATTTTAAATGAGAGAAAAATAACAAAATCATTTTCTGAGTTTGATGATGTGATCACAGGCCAATAATAAAAAAATATAAACCTATAAATTCATACACTGTTGGGTCTCTATCAGTACTGGCAGGTTAAGGAAGGACAAGCTGAGCAAGCAGAATCTTGGCCACATGATCTAAAAGGGATACTGGATTCTGTCTTAGTCTAAGTTGCCATATCTGTGAAATGGGGCCAATTAAAAACTACCTCCTCTAAATCTTAATAGAGAAGATGAAATGAGATGATGTGTGTGTGAAGCCTGCACTGTGGAAGAAACTGCCTGTGCTGGTTCTTGTCGTCCCTGCCATTCCTGCTTCCCCGCTAAGTGTTTCTTCAAAGAGGAAATGGGAGCCGATGTTGAGAATTAGGAAATGGCAGTTCCAATAAGGCGATGTATGTGTTTAGCTCCTTTGTTACGGTGGCGCTTCCTGAAATGGGATAAAGAAAATGAGTCCATTTGCAAAGGAACATTGTCAATAGACAATGTGCTGGGAGAAAAGAATAGGACTTTTTGTAAACATTTTCTGTAAACTGCATTTTTAGAGAAGAAGCCTGTATTCATGTATCTCCCCACTTGGGGTAAAAAATCTTTTTTTCAGTTAAAGCCTGTAAAAATTAAAGAAATAATGTCTGAAAATCTCTTTGTGCTGCCTGAGGTAAACAGCTTTAACATGCTCCAAAATAGGTATTTTATCTTTTAAAAAAATTTCACTTTTGAAGATGAGAAAAAAATATTTTAATGTTGTATTTTTTCCCTGTAGCTTGAAATCTTTTTATTTCCCCTCAGTAATTTTTTAATTCATTTTACGAAGTTGGAGATGTTGGAGTGAAAATCAAAGAGTGAGCTTATTAGTGATATTGTTAGTGGATAATTCACTGTGAAGCAAGCAAGTTCACAGCCAATAGCTTACCAAGTGCTGGGTTCACTAAGACAGCAAGTGTTACAGGTGGAAAGCAGTTAGAAAAGGGTAAGGTGTGTGTGTGTGTGTTTTCCTCAGGAAAAGGAACTTCAGTGTTGTATTTGGAGAAAAAAAAGTGAAACAACGAAGCTAGCTATCATCAATTCACCCTCCAAAGAAGTTGTGAATCCCCAGTTCTCACAGTTCTGAGAGTCATTTGTAAACCTTTCATGTTATTGAAGAAATTTTAAGAAAGAATGGGTAGCAATTAAGGCTTTAAATCACAATCTTGTTGAACTTGAGATAAATGATGGTGCTATTTTCAAAACTGTATTCATGGGTTTTCACAAAGGATAATGAAAGTTTCCAAAATAAACCAACCAAATAAAAGACAATTGGCTTTGGATCAAATGCACTTTATTTTACTGAAGGATACCTTGAAGCTGTCTGTATATATATAAGGGGGATTTACTGTGCAGTTTCCCAATGGTGGTATCACCTAGGCTGTTTTAATGGTGCATGTATTTTGTGGTACGCAATTGCTGAGTGAAACATAGTTTGGAAAATGATGACATAACGGAGAGTTTGACATTAGGTAGATGCCTCTGAACTTGCACCATCAAGGACAGTCACATAAATCTTATCAATAAAGAAAGGCATATTCTGAAGTCTCAGTGTTTGAGAAAAATAAAATGAGAAAGAAATTGTTTATATCTAAGTAAATTCTAAATTTATTAAAATATGCCTTCTTCTTCCCACTTTCTTTACCTTTTTGCTAGGACAAGCTATGTGTATCCCTCACCTGTTTCCTAGGGGACCCTCTAATTGTTCTTTTGGCACTGGTTTTAAATCCTCTCCAATTTGTCCCCTGCATTGCAGCCAGCATTCTTTTCAAACATCAAATCCCTTTAAGTTCACTTTTTATAAAGTCTTCATTGGCTGCCAGCCAGAATCTTTACCATGGCCTTACTAAGCCTCGGCTAGCCTGTCCTCTCCCCACCTCCGTGGTCCCATCCCACATTACTTTCTGTGTTGTGTACTGAATTGACCTTTCACTACCTCAGAACTCTACCTTGTCCCTCACAAGGCTCCTAAACATGCAGTCCCCCAGCTATGGACCCCTCTCCTCCTAGACAAACCCTGTTTCACTTAGGAGATTGATTCTCATGGTACAGTTTACACTTCCAAGGTAATTTCTTTGAGGAGGTCTTTGCTGATCTCCCAGGGTAGGTTAAACGCTTCTACTCTGTGTGTCTATGACACCTTTCTTATTTGAGCGCTGATGACTGCAATGATTATGCTCTTATTTCTGTGCTTAGTAATTACCTACTTCTCCCTAGACAGTGGGTTGCATAATATCAGAGACATCATCTGTTTCCCATCATCACTGTGTGCTTTGTACATAGACAGTGCTTGCCACTTAGGAGTATTTAATAAATACTTTGTTTAGTAAATTAGCCTTTTTTTTTGAAGTCTGTCTAATGAATCATCTTAAACTCTGGTGGAAAGGAACCTATTTTGAACCATATCTAGGCTTCACAAACTTGACTCAATCTCTCAATCCATTTACATTATATGCTATGCATAACATATATGTGTGCCTGGTGTGCATAGATATAATATGCTTTATCTTTATAGCCATAGCTTCATGAGCATGTGCAGGTTCACCAGAAGGCACACACAGAACACGCAGGAATCTGACTTGTTTCACTGCGTTTTCACTCTGTGGAAGTCATGCTGTAGTGACTATAAGGCCAATGTGAACTTCTGCTAGAAGGAGAGGCCCAGAGCAAAGCACTCCATAACATGTCAAGACCATTTCATTGACTCAATTGTCTAATAAGTATTTTCATATAAACCACAGCCCGTGTGGCTCCAGCTCACCCTTCCCTGCAACACATGACCCCTGGGAGAGAGAGATTATCCTCAATTACAGACGCTGCCCTTTGATGACTTTTATGGCTCCCTCTTCCTGTCAGTTTATTGTTCTGTCTTTCCCGATAGAAAGCAAGTCATTTCTTGCATTTTATGAGTCTCAACCATGGATTTCTGCTCATAATTAATTCGTGCACAATCCTAGCTCCACGCTAAAACAATGATATCTTTGGAGATGGGAAGGAGCACCTTCCTTTTGGAGGGACCTAGAGAATGAAAGGATAATTGAGAATAATTTTCCAAACTATTTTGCAGCATATATGCCCTGACTATATCCGGGAGAGCCTTGACAGGGAACGAGCCCAGGTGCCTTCCTCTTACCTTCAGACTTCACATCACCAGGAAGCTCCTACTGACTTTAAGAAAAGAGCTGTCATTTATATCCCACTCTCTTCCAATATACGGTTCATTCTTCCATTTGTTTCTGAAGTTGCTAGTGGGAAAAATATTTATTTCCTATTTTGTTTTGAGACTGAGGCAAATTATTTTTTCTTTGTTTTTCTTTCTGAGCTTGTCTAGAAATTTTACTGCAGTCCTTTTGAATACCACGTCTTCCTTGCTGGGACCTCTTCTTCATGCTCTATGTTTAAGGCTCATTCTGAGCACAAGATGAATCTTGAATTGGAAGATAAGACTCTCATAATTAGGTGCATTCATTTGAATATTTTTAACAGATGAAAGCTACATCTGTACTGGGCATATGAAGTAGGCATTCAGGAATTTTTGTTGAGTTAATAAATCAATTTTAAGTATAAGGCATAGGTACATAGATTTCAAGTCTAAGACTACTTAGTTTTGAAATAAAAACACCTATTTAGTTCAGTTACTTCAACTGATTTTCTGGTATGAGTTTGTATTTTATGGGAATAGCACAATTATTCAAGTCCTGCAACTCTTATCACTTAGCGTTTGCTGAACAACAAAACCATTTTCAAACTCAGCAGTTAGAAATAATAAATATTGATTATTTCTCATGACTGTAGGGATAAGCCAGGAAGTTATTCTCTTCTGAACAGACTCAGCCAGGATCAGTGATCTAGAAGTCTTCACTCATGTCTGGTCCTTGGGGGCTGACTAGTCTAAGGGGTATGATGGGGGCTCTTAGCTGATTGACTCACTTTACTTCTTAAAGTGTCCTGTCTTTTTCAACAAGCTAGTACAGGGTTCTTATATGATGACAGCATGATCCTTGGCAGCGTGAGAAAACAGGATCCAGGGCACAAGCGCTTTTCCAGCCTCCGAGTTTGCCACATTTGTTCTAGTTCCTTGTTCAACACAAGTCACATGAGCAAGTCCCAGTGCAGAGAGGGGTGGGGCCACTACGGAAGTGCAGGGAGACAGGGAAGTAATTACAGTAGGCATTTTGCAAACAATCTACCACAGTGCCATATGGTTAAACATGAAGAAAATTTAAATTATGATTCATGGATATGCAACTCACATCTATTTTATAGTTAAACAACCTACTTTGTAGCAATATTTTTTTCTTTGTTTTTCCTTTACAGGGATGCAGGTTGAACGACAATGTAAATAGATGTATTCAATAACAGTGTTATGACATGATTGCAGGCTGAGTATCCCTTATTCAAAATACTTGTGACCAGAGTGTTTCAGATTTCAGATTTTTTTCAGATTTGGGACTATTTGCATATACATAATGAGATATCTTAAGGATGATAACCAAGTCTGAACATAAAATTCATATATGTCTCATATACATCCTGCATTTACAGCCTGAATGTAATTTTATACAATATGTTAAATAATTTTGTGCATGAAACATTTTGTGCACATTGAACCATCACATAGCAATAGTATCACTGTCTCATGTCCATGCTCAAAATGTTTGTATTTTGAAGCATTTTGGATTTTGCATTTTTAGATTAGTGATGCTCAACCTGTACTATACATAAGACATTTTTTAATGAATTGATATCAATGCCAAGGTATTAAATATTGAAAGTATAGTAAGGAACATAAATAATTTATATTGTCCTCATCGAAACATAGAATTTCAGTCTTGTGCTGTCCATAAGTTATTTCCTCTTAAAACCTAGACCTTGGCATTGAAAGGTGTCTTAATGTGTTGGAGACAACAGTGGGTAATGTTGGCTTTCCTCCCTTAGGAGTTCTCATGGTCCACTAGGAGAGTCAGGCCAGTGCTCAGATGTTCATAATACAGTACAGTTGATACTAGGACAAAGGGTTCTAGGAGGTACTTTTGGAGATCAGAAGAAGATTGAACCCAGATGATGAAGTAGGGGAGAGGTCAGGAAAAACTTAAAGACCATTCTCAAAAGAGATAAGGAGTGAAATAAAAATAATGGCAGGAACTTTCTGGGTAGAGGGGATTCAAAGGAAGGATGAGCCAGCGCGGTGAGGTCGGGCAGCAGGCAGGTGGGTGTGGTCGCAGAAGAGCTTGCTGATTAGTAAAGGAAAGACCCAGGGGAGCAGGATCAGGAAAGCGTCCAGAAGGAAGTATGGCATGCAGTTTTGCTTATTTTACTCATTTATTCCACAAATAACTACGGATGCCTAATGTTTGAGAGGAAGCATGCTGAGTGATGGGGACATGGTGGTGAGCGGGGCGGTGAGGGTCCTGAAGGTTTAGGAGGCTCGCACTCAGCTGCGGTGGAGGCCCAAACCACTGGCATGATGGGCCGTGGCTGCACATCATGGCACCAGCTAGGAAGGAGGCTTTCACTGCATCCTAGAGGAGCAACAAAAGGATTTTGAAAGAAAGAAGATTGACCAGATTTTAGTTTGAGAAGAGAAAGTGTCATGAAGGCCAAGGGGAAAAATATAATTTCAAGGAAAAGTAGATGCTGCTCATGTGCTAGACAAGGGTTAAAATATCTGCTGTGTTTACACAGCATTGTGTGGCCCATCAATATGTGCGTAGTTGTCACTGTATTTTATGGATATTTTAACACTTAATATTATCATCCAGGATGGTTTAGGTAGGAGATGATGATAGAAAGCAAGTTGTGATATGGTAAGAAAGCACACATAGGGTTCAGTGGAAGCTCAGAAACATGGGAGACTTCATAGAATATGCACATTTTGAACTAGAATCAAAGGCTGGAAGTGTGGAGGAGACTGACATTTCACAATAGAAGGAGGAATAGGAAATATGCATATTTGATGGATTAGTAGATATTTAGTTGTAAATTACAGAATTCAAAAGTTTAAAAGTTTAAACTAAATTATAAAAGATAAGGTTTTTGGCCAGGCACGGTGGCTCACGCCTGTAATCTCAGCACTTTGGGAGGCTGAGGTGGGTGGATCATGAGGTCAAGAGATCAAGACCCACCTGGCCAACATGGTGAAACCCTGTCTCTACTAAAAATACAAAAAATTATCCAGGTGTGGTGGCACGTGCCTGTAATCCCAGCTACCTGGGAGGCTGAGACAGGAGAATCGCTTGAACCCAGGAGGCAGAGGTTGCAGTGAGCTGAGAATGCACCATTGCACTCCAGCCTGGGCAACAAGAGCGAAACTCCATCTCAAAAAAATAAAAAAGAAAAAGAAAAAAAGATAAGGTTTTTTTTTTTTACTCAATATCGTAAATGGTCTCATCCCCAGGCATCTGCCAATCATGTCTTCACTCTGCTTACCTCTGTGATAGCTTTGTCTCCAGGCAGGTCCTTCTTGCATGATGAGAAAGACAGTTATCAGTAGCTCCTGACTTGCAAAGTTTCTACAACATGGGATCTAAGAAAGAAGACATTTTCCTCAAAGCATCCATATCGATCTCCTGATCTCTAGAAAGTGCTGTTAACTGATTCTGTTCAACAAGTTTCTCAAACCTGGGGCTCTGCAAATAACCTGCTGACTATTCAGTTCAGCAAACGGTGGTTCTCTGGATGTAAAAACCTCAGAATCAACAGTCCAGGCAGTGGAGTACAAAGTGGGCATAGTCAGAAAGGGGTTTTATCACTGACATTGCTTAGGATTATAGGGCATGGTAATATGCAGAAGCAGAGCCACCTAATTTTTAAATTTCCAATAAGCAATGTATTCTTTCATTGCCCCTCTCAACTGGTACACAACCAAGTGAGAATTTTAATTTAACTTCCTTCATACTAATTTCGACATTTTTGTTCTTTCAAGGGAGAAGCTTATATCATCTTGATTTTCTAGCACTTAAATGAATGACAGTTATTACAGAAGATAAAGTTCTAAGAAAGGATGTAAAAATTAAGTTCTCAAATAACCTATAGTGTTGGAATGACTTTAGAGAAGCAAAATTGTGCAGCAGAGAGAAACCCACTAAACGAGTATTAGAATCACCTGCTTTGAAGATAACTGTGTTCCTATATTAGCAGGATATGTTTCTCATCATATGGTAATTGGTAGACTCTTTGCCATTTTTTGGAAGTTTTAGATCAATGAGCAACTGTCTGTGGGAGACCTTCCTTTGGGTATTGAATGCTGTCTCCTAAGACTTTATGTCATATGTTGTTGACCTTCAGTAGCTATAGTGAGGTTTGGACACAACACATTTAGTCACTGGTAAGTATGGATTCCTTATGGGGGTACTTATAACACAGAGCGGGAGAAATCGGTCATTGTAATGACACAGAGGCAATGGACAGAGGCTACTCTGAGTTATAATTCAAATTCTGGTACTCACCAGGTGCGACCCTGAGCAATTCACTTCACTACTTTCTGATGCAGGTTGTTGACTCGTAAAATAAAAATTAAATTCGATCATCATCAAAATCTCCTGTAGCCCTAATAGTGTATTACGTAGATTCCAGGATTCAAAATAAAGTCCAACATCAGCCCCATAGGAAATGGAAAGAAGCCAGGAACAAAAATGAACTAAGCAGTTATCTTTAAAATAATTACTTCATTGCTGACATGTTGTCAGAGGCAAGCCAAGTGAGATGTAGCTTAACGTTTCATATGTGTGCACTGTGTGCTCAGTCTTTCTCATGGGCTTGCTTGTCTCTACTGAACATGTGATTTTTTTCTGCTCTAACCAATATGCGAAGCTGTGAGGGGAGGCTTGTGATTCTCTCCTCAGCCAGTGACCTAGTAAGCCCGTCTGCCCTCACTCTGAGTCACATCTTCCACCTGCCTTATGAATGATGAAGGCAATATTTTGGCCTCATTCTGTTTTATTGTTTTATTTTCAAGTGGTTCTGCAATACAGGTAAGGAAAAGAGTTGTTATATATTGACACCCACAGACTCCAAGAAATGGGGATATTGTGTGTGTGAGAGATGGTAAAATGTTCTATGATCAGGAAAACAAAAAGGACCCAAATGCCATTTTGCACCTGCCTTGCAAGACGGCTTGCCTGCGAAGCAGGTGGCATTTGCTTGGAACCTCAGCCTCACCACTGTGCTCCTTTCTCTGCTCCCATGACTCCTTCTCACCTACTGCCACAGCCACCCCATCTACAACCTTTTCCTTTTCTCTTTCTTTCCTGTGTGAACCATTCCATTTAGATTATTTGTGAGTCTTAACATGAAAATGCCGTAATTGTCAAATTATATTGCACCATAGGTTCTGGTTTCAATTTTGAAAACATTTCAGGTACGTGTACTCCCACTGCTTGAGTTAGAAATTATGTTAATTTGCAAATAGTAAAAACCCCAAGAGCAGCTAAAAAGATGAGGTTTTTAAAAAAATGTTATATTCAGAGGCCACATAGGCAGGTTTATTACATAAATATATTGCATCATGGTAGGTTTGGGCTTCTACTGCTCCTGTCACCCGAATAGTAAACACTGTACCCATCATGTAATTTTTCAACCTTTACCGGCCACCCTGTCTTATTTTACTTGGGATAATGGCCTCCAGCTCCATGGAACACTAGGCAGCCACAAAAAGATGAGTTTAAAATAATTTTTTTCTCACATATCTGGAAGTTGCCATCTAGGGTTGGAGTGGTGGCTCCATAGCAGAACCCCCAATCCACCCTTTTCTATCCTTTCCCCTCGGCATCTGCAAAATGTATTAGTTCCACTTCCAAATCCCCTTCCCCACCCCACCAACTTCTCATTGGCTAGAACTATTGTGCATGAAAAATGATTCTGGGAAATGCAATTTTGTTACTGAAAAAAGGTAGGCGGGTGTATGCTGAGCAGGCATCTAATAGTCTCTGTTAGCAACACCTGCTGTCATTCCCACAGTAGGAAACATGCCATGAACAGACTAGGCCCGCCCTGGCATGTTTGAATTTTAACAGCGATCAAACATATAACATAATTACTTGGTAAATCACCATTCTGTATGTTGGATATTAGCCAGCTTGTAGTGTTGGCCATTTAGGGGCTGTGGGACCTCCCCAAGGCACTTGCCATCATACCATGTGGGCAGGTAATACCCATGGGACAACTGATAGTTACTCTAATTAGAAGTATTAGCCCTTGATATGCTCAGCATATCTGACTACTGTCAATAGAACTTGGACAGAAAATAAAGATGTGATATTATGTGGTATAGTAATGTTATCATCCAAATATAGAATCATTAGAATATTGTAATGGCCCTTCGGACATTTCTACTTCTCTTTGACTATTGTCTGTTTTTTGTAGCTATATCCTACTGTTGCAGCCTAGAAGTGGGCTGACAGGAAACCAAGGACAGGAAATGAAGCCATCCATGTGGGTCCTTCTGCTTCTTTGTCCTGCAGTCACTGGAAGGCACAAGGTGAGCACTTCCCCTGACTCTCGCTCTTCTGCTTATGAGAACTCAGAGGACCCATGAACCAGCTGGGGAGAAGGTGCTTTGGAGAGGCTTTGAGACAAGGGCCCAGCTTTCTCTTTGTTTCTTTTCCAACTGGACTGCCCTCCTGTTACCATGCACACCGAATGCTTCTCTTCTGGGGAAATAGCTGTTTTTCTTAACCATTCAATAATTGCTTTGCTTGTGACAAAGCCTATTTCAAACTAGGTAATATAGTTTTCCATTTTCAACAAATAACCTGTTCTCATCTTTGTAGGATTATAGTTACCTTCCATTTGATTCTTAATAGCTCATAGTGAGCTGTGGTTTTAAAATTTCGCATGCAACATTTCTGACGGATGTGGTTGATGCCCTGAGCTTGGGGAATAGAAAAAAGCCTTAAGCCCTCCTGGATAAAGGAGTGCCACCTGCACAAGGGAAAGAAGTGCAAGACTGCCGGTGAACCTATGTTCGTGATGACCTCTGGAAGGTAAGGAGGCTTGAATACATCTTCTCTCATTCTGCTATGATACTATGTCATTTTCACATACCACTGTGGAACTCAAGTAGATGTCCCAATATGTGGAATTGATATTTTGAACCTAGCCAGCTTTGTATGAAACAACTCCACTACCAGGGAATTATTTGCTTGAAGTTACTGGTATAATAATCTGTATAATTTTATAAAATATAATTTGTAAAATGTATTCTGCAATATTTTCCAATCAATGTTTTACATGCAATAATTGTAAATCTTCACCAGAAAGTCTCAGAATATTGTTTGCAGAGTACTGAGGCCAGGATTACACAAAGGACCTAGCACTATGGGAGTTGATTTTATTAGCTAGTACAGATCTGTTAGAGGTGGGAGAGATCCAAGCTACCCCAAGTTACCTGCAGCAAATCTGTATGCATCTGCAGCAGCTTCAATTCTTGCCTCCTCGGAAGAAAGAATTTGACTGAGGGACATAAGCAGAAAAAGAGACCAAGGCCAGTTTCAGAGCTGGAGTGACAGTTTATTTAAAAGACCTCAGAACAGGAAAGAAAGGAAAGTTCACTATGAAGAGAGTCAAGAGGGCATGTGAAGGTTAACGAGAGATCAAGTGCCCTGTTTCACCGTGATTTAGGACTTCTATAGGCTCCCTCTTTCCCATGATTCTTCCCTTAAGGTGGGCTGCCTGCACGCACGCTGCCCTCTTTACCCCTGGGAAGTGAGAACGTGTCATGTTTTAGGAAGCTGTACGCATGCATACCAGAGGCTTTTTTTCCTTTTTCAGTGGAGCAGTACCCAGAAGATCATATTTTTGTTTCTTAATGTGCATGCCCAGGAAGTTTCTTCTTCCTGGAGACAGCCTGTAATTAACATTTTAACATTAACAGGTGTACACCGTCAGGAAATGGCCCCTTCCTGGCTCCACTGCCAATTTGTCACTTTTAGAGAGGCAATCTGGTAATCGCCAAACCATTCCCTGATTTTTCTAGTGGTTGGGGGAAGAGCCCTCTCCTGCCCTGCCCATGCCTAACCGCTTGGAACTGATCGACTTTCCTTCTTGAGAATAGAGACAGACTTTCTCACCTGCTTATAAAACAGAGCAGGAAAAAAAATAAACAATTAGAAAGAACCAGGGGTAAAACAACCAATCATCTATCAAAATGAGGATTAGTGAGACACAGAACAAACATCAGAAAAAAGAATACATTCTTGTCATCATTTATACTTTCAAATTCTCTTGAGGGAACAGCATAAATGCATTCTACTATTCAGTCAACATAATGTCAGTTGACATTAAATGTCATTATTTTTAGTGAAGAACTAAGGTGTTCAAATAAATAGCTGAATTGGCAGGGACTTTTTTGTCTTCCATGTTTTGAGATGTGTATTATAAACACTTTTCTGTCTAGCTTTTCATTTTTTTCCCTAAAAATAAATCTTCATGTGATTCTTTAATTTCTCATGTAATTAAAAAAAAAAACATAGGTTTTTTACACCATGTATTAGTTGGAATTTTTCTTACAAATTGCTCAACTTGGATAATATTGTATTAATTAAATTTATCATCACAATATATTGGTATCATCAAAAATGTTGAAAAGCGTTTACGACTTCGTTTTTCAACTTAGCAAGTGCAGGGGGAAAAGAGATTGAGTGTCATGATCCAAAGAGCATATTGATAAAGCCAAAACAAAATCTTAGGTCCCAGAGATCCCAATTTCTTGCCAAAAGAAGACTTTGCATTTTTTTCCATCAGCATCATATCCAAGTTTTATTGAACTGTTATGTTTCATTTTCCCTGATGTAATTGCTGCACAGAAATAAAGGAGCTGAGGACTGCTTTGCTATCTTCTAATTATGAATTGGTGCACTTCAATCTTCAGTTGTCAATCAGCCTGTTTCTAACAGGACTCCCATAATCTCACCATTTGCCCCCATTTCAAATTTTTTACTACTTTTCTTCAGTTTAATGAAAAACCTCACTGCCATCATCTCCATTCTCCTCAACCCCATCCCCATCTCATCAGAATGTCTTTAGGGAGCTTCCCATGACACATTATTAAACACCTCTTTACTCTGGGTGGTAATCAGATGCATAAAAATACCTTTCTTTTCTCGGTTTTGTCTTATCATCATGGCAAACCAGACAGCAGATGTTTAAAACTGGAGAGGTGGGCATGTAGCCTGAGGGCTGCCAAGTGGAACAACGGAGGCCCAGTGGCTTCCTAGGAGAATTCCTGATGGCCCAGGGGTGGGGTCAGGCTCAGTGTTGAAGGGGCACAGACTTCTCTGTCCATTGCTGAAAACATCAAGTGGTGGACAGCCAAGATGAGTGATGGGCTGCTAATACATTCCTCCTAAGGAGACACTCCTGGGGTCTCACTATTTCATTGTGCCATTTTGATTCTGTGATTCTATTTTCAATTCCTCAACATTAGTTCAAGCCTTACACATTTAAAAGGTTGTTTCCGAACCCATACTACTATTTTTCAATTTTTGTCTACTATTCTTTTGAAAGTCGTTGAAATAAATTTCCATACAGTGGAAAGCAGAGATCTTAGGTGTACAATTAGGTGAGTGTTGACAAATGTACATAATCCTGTAACCACACTCCTACCAAGGTTTGGAGGTATGGAATATTTTCATTATTCTAGAAAGTTTATTTGTGGCTCTTTCTCTTGAATTCCTCCAAAGAGGCAACCCATGTTCTGATATTTGCCTCTATATACTAATTTTTGCTATCCAAGAATTTCATATAAATAGGAGTACACAATGTTTGGCTTCCTTTGCTATATTCAATACTTTGACATGTATTTATATGGTTGAGTAATTTGTTCCACTCTATAGCACTATTGTTTGACTCATTCCACTGTGAATAGACTGCTGGATCATGTTCAGAATTTGGCAATAATGAATAATGCGGCAGTGGATATTCTTATTTATATTATTTTAGGTGACATGTATTTTTCCTTTTCTGGTTTTCCTCCACTGGTTAAAATCCCTGGAATAGAAATGATGAGGACAAATATCCTTTCCTCATTTCTGATCTTAGGAAAAACCATTACGTTTTATCCCATTAAGTGTGATACTAACTGTAGTTTTGAAAAGCATTGTTTACTGATTTAAAGAAATTTCCTTTTATTCTTTGATTGCTGAGAACTTTCCTTGTAAGTAAGGGCTGAATATTATTAAATGCTTTTCTTCATTTTAATTAATATAAATTGTATAGTTGATCTCATTTTGTTAATATGGTGAATTACACTGACAATTAATCAACCTTGCATTTCTGGGATAAAACACATTTGGTCATGATGTATTGTCCTTTTCATATATTTCTGGATTTTATTTGCTCATATTTAGTTTTTGTTTACCTGTTTGTTTGGGCCAATGTTCAAGACAGATATTAGTCTGCAATTTTCATTTCTTATAATGTCTTTGTCTGGTTGTTGTTAGTTAATGCTGACATTATAAAATGAAAATGGGCACGTGTTTCCTTCTCTAATTTTTGAAATGTTATTAGTATTTATTTTTTAATGTTTGGATTAATTTATCAGTGAAAGCTTCTAGGCCTGGAATTTGGGTTGTGAACAGGTTCTTGATAATGAGTTCAATTTGTATAATTGATAAAATTGTTCAGATTTTTTTTCATCTTTAGTCAGTTTTGGTCAGTTGCATTTTTCAGGAGATTTGACTGTTTCACTATGTTGTTAAATTTACCTTTTATGATTATGAGGCCTGTAATATCTTATTTATCACTATGATATTAGTAGTTTTACCTTTAATATACTAAACTCTGCCTGTTGTTATTTTTCCAGTTGTTTGCCTAATCTTTATTTCATTGTTTCTGATTTCATTTTTATAGTTTTTTTTCCTACTATTGATTTTGGCTTTAATATGTGCATCTTTTTCTAACTTCTTAGAGTGGAAACTTAGCTTTTTGATTCTAAACTTTTCTTCATTTTTGTGATATAAATATTTAAAGCTATTAATTTCCCTGTAAACATTGCTTTAGAAGTATTTCACAGATATGACCTGTTGTACTTTGTATTATTTAGTTCAAAAGATTTTCTAATTTTCATTATAATTTCTTCATTGTTCCATGGATGATTTAGAAGCAAGTTGCTTAAATTACAAATGTTTGAGAATTTTCTAGATATTTTTTCTAATGTATTTCTAATGAAATTCATGGTGATTGAAGAATATACTCTGTATGATTAAAAAAAGAAAGGTTCAGAATTCAATCCAAGATTACTCACTATTTTGTTCTCTCATGTAATGCTAATCTTCTTTAATCTTGAACAATTCATTAGTCTTTGACATTTTTAATGAATGTGGGCTAGATGTTGTGTTCACCAGCTTTTAATGTGGGATAGTCAGATTTTTCTAATGAGTATATTCAAGGTATATACAGTATTTGTAAATGAAATAATACAGAATTGGGGATGTTTTTAGTAGATTCTATCAGGAGGTATATGGTACTAAATTGTCCCATTTCCACCAATGTTAATTTTGATTATTTTTTAAAAGTTATATATTCAAAATCTCTCGCTATAAGATGTTGCTTTACCTTTGTGATTAATAAGTATCTTGAAGGGAGATGCTCTAAGACTAGATTAATACACCTTTTCCTCAAATGTTGCTTCCACTACTTTTAGTAGTAATTGATGATTCTTGTCTAAACAAATAATCTTATGATTATTGTCAAATAGTGCTTTTCTAATTCAATCATTCCTTCTGAATTTATTCTTTAGGTTTCTACTATAAGGAAGAGGTTTTGCTTTTCTACTATTATTTATTTCAATATGGAATTATACAATCTTAATTTAGAAAATGGCTTTTAGCCAGTGGAAGCCCCTTAAACCTGATTTCTGTGTTTTCTGAACTGTCACCATCATTTTTCCAACGTTTTAATTTCTGATTAACAAAATGCTCTACTCTCATTTTTTATTTCCCTTTTCCAGCCCTGAAATTAGTATTTCCTCCAGTTAGTCTTGATTTCTTTTAGTGAGGATGGTGTTCGGAAACTAATGTTTAGGCACTAGGTATGCTCATTACTACTAGATGTTATTGCTTTTATTTCCTCTCAGCAGGTAGGAATCAGAGCCAGGAAACACACACATACACTCTCTCTCTCTCTCGCTCACACACACACACACACACACACACACACACACACACACACACACATCATGATGTCAATTATAAATGTATATAGCAACATGTACATTTGTATCTATATCCATTGATATGGTTTGTCTGTGTCCCTCCCCAAATCTCAACTTGAATTCTCTTTCCCAGAATTCCCACATGTTGCGGGAGATACCCTGGAGGGAGGTAATTTAATCATGTTGGCCAGTCTTTCCCACGCTATCATGAGATCTGATGGTTTTATCAGGAGTTTCTGCTTTTGCTTCTCCCTCATTTTTCTCTTGCCTCCATCATGTAAGAAGTGCCTTTCACCTCCTAATATGATTCTGAGGCCTCCCCAGCCATGTGGAACTATAAGTCCAATTAAACCTCTTTTTGTTCCCAGATTCAGGTATGTCTTTGTCAGCAGTATAAAAATGAACTAATAACCCATCTATTTACCCATAGGTTTATACTGATACCTCCAATTCCAATTTGATACAAAAGTTTTATTCTCACCTCCTTCCTCTCTGTATTACTCTTTTCTCATATGGCTGTAAAGAAATGCCCAAGACTGGAAAATTTATAAAGGAAAAAGGTTTAATTGACTCACAGTTTCAAATGACTTGAGAAGCCTCAGGAAACTTACAATCATAGTAGAAGGAGAAAGGGACGGGAGGACCTTCTTCACACGGCCACAGGAGAGAGAAGTGCAAGCAGGGGAAGTGCCAGGTACTTATAAAGCTACCAGATCTTGTAAGAACTCACTATCAGGAGAATAGCATGGAGGAACCACCCCCATAATCTACTCACCTTCCTCCCTTGACACGTAAGGATTACAATTTGAGATGAGATTTGGGTGGAGAAACAGAGCCAAACCATATTATTCCAGTCTGGCCCTTCCCAAATTTTATGTCTTCAAATTCCAAAACACAATAATTTCTTCCCAACAGTCCCCCAAAGTCTTAACTTATTCAAGCATTAACCCAAAAGTCCAAGTCCAAAATCTCATCGGAGCCAAGGCAAATCCCTTCCCCCTAGAAGCCTGTAAAATCAAAAGCAAGTTAGTTACTTCCAAGATAGAATGGGGGTAAAGGCACTGGATAAATGCTCCTATATCAAATGGGAGAAATTGGTTAAAACGAAGGGGCTACAGGGCTCATGCAAGTCCGAAATCCAGCAAAGCAATCGTCAAATCTTAAAGCTCTGAAAGAATCTTCTTTGACACCATGTCTCACATCCAGGGCACATTGATGCAAAAGATGGGTTCCCAAGGCCTTGGGCACTTTGTATACATGATGTTGAAAACAATGACTACCTAGCCAAATTTACTTATTTGCTAAATTCTATAATCCAGAGAAAGGAGTATGAGCATTACTAACTCATACCACCACAAAGGAGCACAAATCCCTAAGTCAGTAGAGTTCAACATTTGTTTATATTTTTTTTCTCTGTTCAGCCTGAAGATATATAATAAAACTAAAGTGTCTAGGATTTACTCAGATCAGCTCATTTCTCCCTTTTCAGTGTCATGATATCCCTCCTTTAAAATATAATTAAGTTGGAAAGATCCAAGATGGCTGATCACTAGCAGCTCGGGAGTGTAGCTCCCACTGAAAGCACAAAGAATGAGAGGACGCCACACTTTCAGATCAATTTTTGTTGCTCAGGCACCAGGAGATTCCCAGCGGAGGAGCCCCATGGGTCGCCAGCGCGACTCTTGTGGCCGGTGAGGCAGTTTTGCCGCTGCCTTGGTGCAGCGGTTCTTGGTGCAGAGTCAGAAAAGCACCATCAATCTTAACGCTGCTGTTTCGGCCGACGCAGTGAGTTGCTCAGATTTTAGCACCAGGAATCAACAAGTTGGACGTCCATTCAGAAACCCAACTATAAAGACGGTAATTATAAAGACCACAGATGGATAAATTTATAACGAAGGGAAGAAACCAGCCTAAAAAGGCTGAGAATACCCAATATCAGAACTCCTCTCCCTCTACAGGGGATCACAGTTCCTCATCAGCAACGGAACAAGGCCTGATGGAGAACTACTGTGTTCCATTAACAGAAGCAGGTTTTAAAAGGTGGATGATAAGAAACTTCTGGGAATTAAAAGAACTTGTTCTAACCCAATGCAAAGAAACTAAGAGCTTTGAAAAAAGGTTTGACAAAATATGAACAATAATACACAATTTAGAGAGGAATATAAGTGAATTAATGAAGTTGAAAAACAACACAAGAACTTTGCGAAGTATGCACAAGTTTTAACAGCAGAATTGATCAAGCAGAAGAAAAGATATCAGAGGTCAAAGACCAACTTAATGAAATAAAACAAAATGACAAGATTAGAGAAAAAAGGATAAAAAGGAACGAGCAAAGTCTTCAAGAAATATGGGACTATGTGAAAAGACCTAATCTACGTTTGATAGGTGTACCTGAATGTGACGAAGAGAATCAATCCAAGCTGGAAAATATGCTTCAGGATATTATTCAGGAAAACTTTCCCAACCTCGCAAGGCAGGACAATATTCAACTCCAGGTAATACAGAGAACACCACAAAGATATTCCTCAAGAAGACCAACCTCAAGGCACATAATCGCCAGATTCACCAGGATTGAAATGAAGGAGAAAATACTGAGGGCAGCCAGAGAGAAAGGTCAGGTTACCCATAAAGGGAAGCCCATCAGACTCACAGCAGATCTGTCAGCAGAAACCCTACAAGCTAGAAGAGAGTGGGGGCCAATATTCAACATCCTTAAAGAAAAGAACTTTCAACCCAGAATTTTACATCCAGCCAAACTAAGCTTCATAAGTGAAGGAAAAATAAAATCTTTTGTGAACAAGCAAGTACCCAGAGATTTCGTCACCACCAGGCCTGCTTTACAAGAGCTTGTGAAAGAACCACTACAAATAGAAAGGAACAACCAGTATCAGCCTTTCTAAAAAATACCAAAAAATAAAGAACATCAACAAAATTAAGAATTTACATCAGCCGGGCGCGGTGGCTCAAGCCTGTAATCCCAGCACTTTGGGAGGCCGAGGCGGGTGGATCACGAGGTCAAGAGATCGAGACCATCCTGGTCAACACGGTGAAACCCCGTCTCTACTAAAAATACAAAAAATTAGCTGGGCATGGTGGCGCGTGCCTGTAATCCCAGCTACTCAGGAGGCTGAGGCAGGAGAATTGCCTGAACCTAGGAGGCGGAGGTTGCGGTGAGCCGAGATCGCGCCATTGCACTCCAGCCTGGGTAACAAGAGCGAAACTCCGTCCCATAAAAAAAAAAAAAAAAAAAAAAAAAGAATTTACATCAACTAATGGGCAAAACAGCCAGCTAACATTAAATGGTAATATCAAACTCACACATATTATTATGAATTCTAAATTTAAATCAACTAAATCCCCCAATCCAAAGACACAGACAGGCAAAAAAAGCCAAGACCCATTTGTATGCTACATCCAGACCCATCTCATATGCAAGGATACACAAAGACTCAAAACAAAGGGATGGAGAAAAATTTACCAACCAAATGGAGAGCAAAAATAAATAAATAAATAGAAAGCAGGAGTTGCAATTTTTGCTGATAAAATAGGCTTTAAAGCAACAAAGATCAAAAGAAGCAAAGAAGGATATTACATAATGATAAAAGGATCAAGGTAACAAGAAGAGCTAAAGATCCTAAATATATACGCACCCAATACAGGAATACCCAGATATATAAGACTTATAAAGAGACTTAGACTCCCACACAATTATAGTGGGAGACTTCAACATCAATGTTGAAGACAATAGACAGATCAATGAGACAGAGAGTTAACATCGATATCCAGGACTGGAACAAGTAGACTTAATTAACACTTATAGAACTCTCCACTTTAAATACACAAAATATACACTCTTATCAGTACCACATCACACCTACGTACAGGTTTAAATGAAATATTGGTTGGCTGCTTGTTAGTTATTTTCTTCCCTCATTTATTTTTTTCATGTCTCTATTATTAAACACAATTACAGGCATACGCATTTTTAGACTGCATTCTAGCCCAGGCAATAAAGCAACACCCCTGTTCTCTCTCCCTCTTCCTTATCCTCTTTCTTCCTCTTCTTCTTTTTTTTTCTTTTATTCTTTCTTTTTCTCTTTCTTCTTCTTAAATAAATAAATAAATAAAAGAATAATGACACTAACCAACAATTTAGGCACAAGAAAGGGATGTACACTATTTTGTATTTATGGAGGTTTATCTTTAAGGTAAATTCCTAGGAATAGCATTGTTGAGCCGAAGTACAATTGCAAATGCAATTAAAAAAAAAAAAAGAAAAAAGAAAAGTATAGCTCAGCTTGGTAACCTAAGGTCATCTACGCTAGGTTGGACTCGAGATAGCCAAGGGCTCCCTGGCTAAAGTTGATGAATGAGTCTACACAGGTTTGAGCATAACTTTGCCCTCTGAGATGTCTTGGCTCCATGTGAGCCCTCCTGCCGTGCCCTTGGGCTGGATACTTCCATTTGCACCTTGTTTAAGAGCTCCCAGTGCCAGTCATTTAGCAAACAGATGCCAGGGCCCTCCAAAGATGTTAGGCTTGAACTCTGACTCCCCAGACCCACCAGTGAGGTTAAAAACAGCCCCTTGCATTTCTCATGGACAAGGAAAACCAGCGAGGTTAAAAACAGCCCCTTGCATTTCTCATGGACAAGGAAATCAACAGAAATATAAGATGAAGGTTTGCTTTTTTGAAATTAACAGCACTTTCTGCACTTGTGCTAACCTAACCTCACCCAAATGAGTAGTACCGGTGGTGTCTGCCTATGTAAATTTCCCTGCCAGTGTGGCCCTCCCCCAGCTGCAGTGAATCTCATAGTGAACTTAAAAAATAACAGGAATCTCTAATCTGGTCACTGGAAAATGGAACTACAACTTTAAGACATACCTGAGAAAGGTCAGGGTGCTGTGGGCAGAACCCAGGCCTCCTGCCTTCCCAGAGCCCCAGCCCGCAGCACCAGCCTACACAGCAGAAGCTTTCAATACATGATAATGCATAATAGATACTCTATGGCACGTATTATAAATGGATATTTATGTACACATATCAATGATAATCCATAATGTAAAGGTGTGGGCTCTGCCCTGGAGGGTGGGGTGTCTAGTTGGGCTGATGAGGCTCCCACACAGGCATTAACGAAGAAGCAACTAAAAAAAAAAAAAAAGAAAAGAAAAGAAAGCAAACTGGTTGTGCATCTGGCACCCAACTCACCTTTTAATGCAATCACGAATTCTCCCTCAAAGGGGATTCCAAAAAAAAAAAAAAATCCAAACACTATTCAATACAAAGTCTGCCTAGAAATGAAACCACAGGAAGGTTTTATTTTGAAATGCTGCATAATGCTGAGTGCGGTGACTCACACCTGTAATCCCAGCATTTTTGAGTGGGGGCGATCGCCTGAGGTCAGAAGTTTAAGACCAGCCTGGTTAACATGGTGAAACTTTGTCTCTACTAAAAATACAAAAAAAATAGTGGGGCGTGGTAACGGGAGCCTGTAATCCTAGCTACTTAGGAGGCTGAGTCAAGAAAATCACTTGAACCCTGGATGTGGAGGTTGCAATGAGCAGAGATTGTGCCACTGCACTCAGCCTGGGTGATAGAGAGAGACTCAGTCTCAAAAAAAAAAAAAATGAATGAATAAAAATAAAACAAAATAAAAAAGTTTGGCTAATAGAAATTTTAAAATTCACATTTGGCTCACATTTTATATCAGAGAATTGCCTCCTTTTTAAAATCTTAAGCTGCCTGCTCAAAGGACCAGGAGTCAGGAAGTTTATAAAATCTGAAATTGTTAAATAATCATTATTAGAAAAAAAAAAAAATATATATATATATATATATATGTATAAGTTTATTTCTGTTTGTATTTTAGAATTATTATTGGCTTCATTATATATTTATATATATATGATACATGGACATCATTCCAACATCAAACTATGCAAGATCATATAGTATCCTAGATATTATCTTCCACACTTTTCTGACCCTGCTTCCTATTTCCTTCTTGTTTATATATCCTGTGTTTTAGGTATGTGTAAGTAGACATGTATTTTCTTATTCTTCCTTATCATATAAAAGGTCACAAACCATACATATTTACACTTTACTTTCACTTAGAAATATACCTTGGAAATGACTTCATGTAAGTTTGCAGGGATTCTCCTCATTCATTTTAAGAGCTGCATCATACACCCTTGTGTAGATATACCCTTTTTCAACTCCTGTGTATGGGGATTTTGTTGTTGCTAATAATTGGCAATTATAAACAGTGTTGCAACAAATAACTTTGTGTATGTGTATATTTGCATTTGTGTGTATCTTCAAGGTAAACTACTAGAATTAGGATAGCTAACTCAGAAGATAAATGCTAAGTAGGCTTGCTAAATATTTCATGAACAAATTTTCATTTCAATCAGCAGTGTATGAAAGTGCCCATTTTCCCAAGGCCTCAACACAAAATGTACTGTCATACTTTTTAATTTTGGACAATCTGATAGGTGAAAGTAGTTAATGGTATAGTTATTCTTATAAATTTTATAGTGGTTATGACTGATATTTAATAGATTGCCTACATTTTAACTGTATAGTTTCCATGACTTTTGACTCATGTATACATCAGTGTAACCCAAGTTAAAGAGCTTTTCTATCACAAAATATCCACTTTTGCCTCTTTGCAATCTTCCTTTCTACCCCTGACAATACCAACCTCTGCTATGCATTATGCCATTATAGACCTGTATTGCCTATTCTACAATTTCATGTAAATAGAATAAGAGCATAGTTTGGCTTTCTCTCAGCATAGTGCACCATGTTTTGACATTGATTTATGATGTTGAGTATTGATTTTTATTGCTATCACATAGTACAGATATGGACATACTACAAATTGTTTATCCATTCACCTGATAATGGACATTTGGGTTATTTCTGGTTTTGGGATATATGAATAAATCTGCTATGAACACTAATTTAAAAGTCTTTGTGTGAACATATGCCTTATTTTTCTTGGTTAAATATATAGAAGTACAGTGTTTGGTTAATAAGGTTTATAAATGTTTAACTTCTTAAGAAACTGTCAACCTACTTTCAAAAATATATCTACCATTTTATACTCCCACAAGCAATGTGTAAGAGTTTCAGTTGTTCTACATCCCCACCAACACTATGTGTTGTAACTCTTGTTAGTTTTAACCACTCAAGAGTGTATGTTGCATTATCTCATTGAGGGTTTAATTTGTAATTTCTCTATGAGTAAAGATCTCAAGCATTTTTACATGTATACTGATCATTTTATGTTTTCATATTAAATTGTTTCAAATATTTTGACTATCTTTATTAAGTTGGTATCTTATTAATGTGTT
Source organism: Sapajus apella (assembly GCF_009761245.1). Taxonomy (NCBI): domain Eukaryota; kingdom Metazoa; phylum Chordata; class Mammalia; order Primates; family Cebidae; genus Sapajus; species Sapajus apella. Next base: position 2,957,398 of record NW_022437052.1, read on the forward strand.
ATCAGAATTCTCTATATATTCTTGATGTCATTATTTTGTCAGATAAAGTATTAAAAACATTTTCTATCTATGGCTTGAATTTTTATTTTCTGAGCACTGCCTATGAAGATCAGAAGCTTTACATTTGAGTTAAGTCTGATGTATTTTTTGTTGCTGTATCGAATTTGTTGTTGGTGTCATAGCATGGAAGTCTTCATGCATTCAGATATTTTATTTCTGATGTTTTCTTCTATATGTTTTATAGTTTTAGTCTTTGCACTTAGGTCTATGGTTTGGTTTATGTTTACTATTGTCAAAAATCAATTGTCCACAGATGTGTAGGTCTATTTCTGGATTTTTGATTGTTTTCCAATGGTCTATGTGGACATAGAGCAAAATTGCCCCAATTCCCAAGAAAGGTGAAGTAACATATATATTATTTACGTATGTCCTCACATCACAGCGATGACTTCTCATGAAATTGGTCCACCCGAAAGAACAGAAATCGACATGTTCACTCAGTAGTCAGTCACTACCTCTCATTTGGAGTGTCAGGTTTATGTATTCCCAAAATACCCTGGACACTTCACTCTCAATTTCCATAGTAATTTGTATCTTACTTTGTTAAATTTGATTTTTCAGTACATTTTGAAAAGGGCCAGAAAGTGCTGTAATTAAAAAGGGTAGTGTGTCTTTAGTTAACACTCAGGAGAGGAGAGCAAATCCTGACTCTGCTACTCACTGACTTTGTGAACTAAGTGAGTTATCTATCCTGAGCCTCAGTTTCCTTATTTGGAAAGTAAGGACAATAACAATTTATACACTATTTAGTACCTACTATCATATGAAATATTATAAATAACTGAAATATTATAAATAAAACACTGGGCACACATCAGTGGTATATAATGATAACTAACATAATATTTAATAAATATGTATAACCAATATTTTTATTCTTTTAAAATTCAAACATTGTGTCTTTTGAAAAATTTCCTAGTACTTTAAAATAGCACCTCTGTGACATGCTCAAAGAGAAATACTCACATACATCATTTTGGGGTATTCACTGAACTACCTTTAAAATAATCCCTTTTTATGCTTTCAGGCATATCAAATTAACTTGGTGCCTGTAACATCTTAATTAGTTCTGCATTGAAAATCCAAATTCAGACTTCACAGTGGAAATGTAACTCATGGAGAGAAATTGATATTTATACTCTCAGAGTTAAGCAAAACCAGATTTTATATCACCAGGCGCATCAATTTAGTGCTAAGACCAAGAGATGTTTGCTAATCAGTGTTGCCCTTTTAATTGATAAAGGCATCTCAAGTTAATGACTCTCAGCTTTTCAAACAAACCTCTGCCTTTTTTTCTGAGGTACAGTAAATGGCTAGCTGAATTCCATGCATTTGAACTTGAAAGACAATCTGATTATATGCACATGATTTATTTAAAAAGAAATCATTACTATCAAAACATTTTCATAAATCAGAAAAAAAGGGTTTTTTTTGTGGGAAAGAGCAAACATTTATATTAACTAGACCATTTCTTAACTTACATCAACCATAAACTAATTTTTATTTGTTTATACTTTACTGGCTGGATTAGCCTGCAATTTCAACTAATGGTCTACTAACTTTATGGAGATTAGTGAACCCTGTGCTTAACACTGTCTTTGACCTTGCCAATAGTAACTTTGTAACACAGGAACATGCCAAATCATTTCAGGGTCTTTAATTCCTGGAGAAATGACCTAAGAACACACTACAATAGATGAATTTAGAAAAATTTAGAATGTTGTCCAAAAGTAAATTTTTCAAAAGGTCTGACTTCTAGGAAAGTGTAGTATTGATTGTACAACAGATGCCACTATTTCTTCAGCTCTAGGTCACATTATCCACTGACATATTGGCATTCTGGTTTCTAGATCAATCTCTCAGGAATTGGCCATAATGAATCATTTTGATCACCTGGGAACAGGCAGATAAAAAAACAGTCTAGCCTTCCTATCCTGCAACAAACAGTGAGGGTCCTGGGCTATAAAATCTGTGCTAAAATTATAATCAATTCACTCTTCTGTAAGGTTGGCTTTGGCTGGGGTCCTGGCAGGGCTGCCCTCTCCAAGGATTTGTGAGGTTTTCAGCAGAAAGGCCTGTGAGGTTTCCTAGTGGCCTTCCCTGAATGCAGAGGATAGGAGCTGGGAACTCTCATCTTGACTACTGCCAGTGCTTTCCTGAGACAACTCTGAACTATGGGAAGAGGCATTTGAATATTAGTGGTGTACATTTTGCCATTCTGTAGCAGAGATAACTGTTTCCACTCTTCTTCCCATTCAGAGTATTCTAACCCATCCCTCCAGAAGACAACCCAGTGTCCTACCCAGTCAGTACATGGAGCTCAAAGTCTAACACCTCTGGTTGATGGTCAGTACTGCCCACAAGATTCAACAGTGGCTTCTCAGCATCTAGAAATCAATATCCTGATCGCTCAATCCAAGATGGCCTTTTAGGAACAGCTCGGGATTGCAGCTCCCAGTGAAAGCACAGAGGGTGAGTGGACGCCGCATTTTTATAGCCCACAGACTAGGAAATTCCCAAGCGGAGGAACTCCATGGCGGCTGTGCTGGCTGGTGCCGCTGCTTTGCCCCGCGCGGCTGCTTTGGCGGCGCCCCGGAGCTGCGGTTCTCCGTACAAAATACACCGGTCCGGGTGCCCTTTTGGCTGGCGATTGGAGCCACGGGAAGTTGCCCATTTGTCTGTTTAAAATGGGGACTGAGCAGGGAACGAGGACAGTAGATTCCAGGGCAAAAAAAAAAAAAAAAAAGTGCCACAAACCTCAGTGCCACTGTTTAAGCCAGCGCAGTGAGTGGCCACAGGGGAAAACAAACAGACCCCAGCGCCTCTTCAACAGGCGACTGGAACACCAACTTAAAAAAGGCTCTGAGGCAGGGAGCCAGGCGATCAGGCTCAGCTGGTCCCACCCCCACAAAAGAACAGCAACCAGAAACTCTGGATTGAGAGTTTCACAGCCAGCGCAGCTGAACCCGGGACGGTCCAGCTCTGTGGGGGAGGGGCGTCCGCCATTACCGAGGCAGCCCGCTGTTGCCAAGGCAACCCGCCATTGCTGAGGCAGCCCGCCATTGCCAAGGCAATAGAGGTGGGCCACCATCGCCAAAGCAGTTCTAACTACACCCATATAAACAGGACTGCAAGGAAGTTGACTCAGCAGCTGGGGGGAGCCCACAGCAGCTCAGCAAAGCCTCTACAGGCCAACAGTGACTAGGCTGCCTCCTTGCTGGGCAGGGAAGGTCTGAAGGAAAAAAAAAAACAAGGCAGCAGCATAACAGAAACTCATAAATAAAGCCCTAAATCCCTGGGACAGAGCACTTGGAAACAAAAAGCAGTTTATGACTTCTGCTGCAGCAGACCTAAACGTAACTGCCCAGCAGCTCTGAATGAACAACAGAGCTCACAGCTCACCATTTGAGCTCCTATAAAGAAGAGACCGTCTCCTCAAGCAGCTCCCTGATCCCTATATATCCAAAGAGACACCTCATAAAAGAGAGATCAGATTGACACTAGGCGGGTATCCCTCTGGGACAAAGATAGCAGAAGAAGAAAACTGGTAACAACCCTTACTGTTCAGCAGCTGCTGCAGGTGAACCCCAGGCAAGCAGGTCCTGGAGTGAACCTCAGCAGACCTACAGCAGAGGGGCCAGACTGTCAGAAGGAAAGCCAAGAAACATAAATAACCTCATCATCAACAAACAGAACGTCAATCTGAAAGATTTGAGACCCAATCTGAAAGCCAGCAACTACAAAGTCGACAGGTGGATAAATCCTTAAAGATGGGAAGAAACCAGTGCAAAAAGGAAGAAAACACCAGAAACCAGAACACCTCTCCTCCTACAAGGGATCACAACTCCTCAGCAGCAAGGGAACAAGGTTGGAGGGAGAACGAGTGTGATGAAATGACAGAATCAGACTTCAGAAGGTGGGTAGTAAGAAACTTCTGTGAACTTAAAGAACATGTTCTAACCAAATGCAAAAAACTAAGAACCTTGAAAAAAGATTTGACGAAACGCTAACTAGAATGGACAAAATAGAAAGGAATATAAGTGAATTGATGGAGCTGAAAAATGCAACACGAGAACTTAGCGAAGCATGCACAAGTATCAACAGCCGAATTGACCAAGCAGAAGAAAGGATATCAGAGGTCGAAGATCAACTCAATGAAATAAAACGGGAAGGCAAGACTGGAGAAAAAAGGGTAAAAAGGAATGAACAAAATCTCCAAGAAAAGTGGGACTAGGTGAAAAGACCGAATCTACGTTTGATAGGCGTACTGGAATGCGACGAAGAGAATGAATCCAAGCTGGAAAATACTCTTCAGGATATTATCCTGGAAAACTTCCCCAACCTAGCAAGGCAGGCAAACATTTAAGTCCAGGAAATACAGAGAACACCACAAAGATATTCATCAAGAAGAGCAACCCCAAGGCACATAATCGTCAGATTCACCAGGGTTGAAATGAAGGAGAAAATACTGAGGGCAGCCAGAGAGAAAGGTCGGGTTACCCACAAAGGGAAGCCCATCAGACTCACAGCAGATCTCTCAGCAGAAACCCTACAAGCCAGAAGAGAGTGGGGGCCAATATTCAACATCCTTAAAAAAAAGAACTTTCAACCCAGACTCTCCTATCCAGCCAAACTAAGCTTCATAAGTGAAGGAAAAATAAAATCCTTTGTGAACATGCAAGTACTCAGAGATTTCGCCACCACCAGGCCAGCTCTACAAGAGCTCCTGAAAGAGGCTCTACACATATAAAGGAACAACAAGTACCAGCTCAACTAAAGGGCAAAACACCCAGCTAGCACCAAAATGGCAGTATCAAATTCACACATAACAATATTAACCCTAAATGTAAATGGACTAAATGCCCCAATCAAAAGACACAGACTGGCAAATTGGATAAAAAGACAAAACCCATCTGTGTGCTGTATCCAGGAAACCCATCTCGCATGCAAGGATATACAAAGGCTCAAAATAAAGGGATAGAGGAAGATTTACCAAGCAAATGGAGAGCAAAAAAAAGCAGGAGTTGCAATTCTCATCTCTGATAAATTAGACTTTAAAGCCACAAAGATCATAAGAGACAAAGAGGGGCATTACATAATGGTAAAATGATCAATGCAACAAGAAGAGCTAACGATCCTAAATATATACGTACCCAATACAGGAGCACCCAGATACGTAAGGCAAGTTCTTAATGACTTACAAAGAGACTTAGACTCCCACACAATAATAGTGGGAGACCTTAACACCCCATTGTCAACATTAGACAGATCAACCAGACAGAAAATTAACAAGGATATCCAGGACTTGAACTCAGACCTGGACCAAGCAAACCTAATAGACATTTACAGAACTCTCCACCCAAAATCCACAGAATATACATTCTTCTCAGCACCACATCAGACCTACTCTAAAATTGACCACATAATTGGGAGTAAATCACTCTTTAGCAAATGCAAAAGAACGGAAATCCTAACAAACAGTCTCTCAGACCACAGTGCAATCAACTTAGAGCTCAGAATTCAAAAACTAACCCAGAACCGCACAGCTTCATGGAAACTGAACAACTTGCTCTTGAATGTTGACTGGATAAACAACGAAATGAAGACAGAAATGAAGATGTTCTTCGAAACCAACGACAATGAAGACACAACATACCAGAATCTCTGGGACACATTTAAAGCAGTCTCTAGAGGAAAATATATAGTAATAAGTGCCCACATGAGAAGCAAGGAGAGATCAAAAATTGACACCCTATCGTCAAAACTGAAAGAGCTAGAGGAGCAAGATCAAAAAACCTCAAATTCTAGCAGAAGACAAGAAATAGCTAAGATCAGAGCAGAACTGAAGGAGATAGAGACACAAAAAACCCTTCAAAAAATCAATAAATCCAGAAGCCGATTTTTTGAAAAGATCAACAAAATAGACAGACTACTAGCCAGATTAATAAAAAAGAAAAGAGAGAATAACCAAATTGATGCAATAAAAAGCGATAAAGGGGATATCACCACAGATTCCACAGAAATTCAAACCATCATCAGAGATTATTATAAACAACGCTATGCACATAAACTAATAAACCTGGAAGAAATGGATAAATTCCTGGACATTTGCCTCCTCCCAAACCTAAACCAGGAAGAAGCCGAAACGCTGAACAGACCCATAACAAGGTCTGAAGTTGAGGCAGCAGTTAAAAGCTTACCACCCAAAAAAGGCCCAGGTCCAGACGGGTTCACAGCCGAATTCTACCAGACGTACAAAGAGGAGCTGGTACCATTCCTTCTGAAACTATTCCAAACAATACAAAAACAGGGAATTCTTCCCAAATCATTTTATGAGACCAACATCATCCTGATTCCAAAACCCAGCAGAGACTCAACAAGAAAAGAAAACTTCAGGCCAATATCCATGATGAACATAGATGCAAAAATCTTCACTAAAATACTGACAAGCCGATTGCAACAGCACATCAAAAGCTTATCCACCATGATCAAGTAGGCTTCATCCCGGGGATGCAAGGCTGGTTCAACATACACAAGTCTATAAACGTAATTCACCACATAAACAGAACCAAAGACAAAAACCACATGATTACCTCAATTGATGCAGGGAAGTCCTTTGACAAAATTCAACAGCCCTTTATGCTAAACACCCTCAATAAGCTAGGTATCGATGGAACGTGTCTCAAAATAATAAAAGCTATTTATGACAAACCAACAGCCAATATCATACTGAATGGGCAAAAACTGGAAGCATTCCCCTTGAAATGTGGCACCAGACAAGGATGCCCTCTCTCACCACTGCTATTCAATATAGTAATAGAAGTTCTAGCCAGAGCAATCAGCAAAAGAAATAAAGGGCATTCAAATAGGAAAGGAGGAAGTCAAATTGTCTCTATTTGCAGACGACATGATTGTATATCTAGAAGACCCCATCGTCTCAGCCCCAAACCTCCTGAAACTGATAAGCAAGTTCAGCAAAGTCTCAAGATACAAAATCAATGTGCAAAAATCACATGCATTCCTATACACCAATAACAGACTTAAAGAGAGCCAAATCAAGAACGAACTTCCATTCACAACTGCCACAAAGAGAATAAAATACCTAGGAATACAACTAACAAGGAACGTAAAGGACCTCTTCAAGGAGAACTACAAGCCACTGCTCAACGAAATAAGAGAGGACACAAACAGATGGAGAAACATTCCATGTTCGTGGTTAGGAAGAATCAATATCATGAAAATGGCCATACTGCCCAAAGTAATTTACAGATTCAATGCTATCCCCATCAAGCTACCAATGACCTTCTTCGCAGACTGGAAAAAACCACCTTAAACTTCATATGGAACCAAAAGAGAGCCCACATAGCCAAGTCAATTCTAAACAAAAAGAACAAAGCAGGAGGCATCACACTACCGGACTTCAAACTATACTACAAGGCTACAGTAATCAAAACAGCATGGTACTGGTACCAAAACAGAGATATAGACCAATGGAACAGAACAGAGGTCTCGGAGGCAACACAACATATCTACAACCATCTGATCTTTGACAAACCAGACAAAAACAAGCAATGGGGAAAGGATTCCCTGTTCAATAAATGGTGTTGGGAAAGCTGGCTAGCCATGTGCAGAAAACAGAAACTAGACCCCTTCCTGACACCTTACACTAGAATTAACTCCAGATGGATTAAATACTTAAACATAAAACCTAACACCATAAAAACCCTACAAGAAAATCTAGGCAAAACTATTCAGGACATAGGTGTAGGCAAGGACGTCATGACCAAAACACCAAAAGCATTGACAACAAAAGCCAAAATAGACAAATGGGACCTAATCAAACTCCACAGCTTTTGCACAGCAAAAGAAATAGTCATTAGAGTGAATCGGCAACCAACAGAATGGGAAAAATTTTTTGCAGTTTACCCATCTGACAAAGGGCTGATATCCAGAATTTACAAAGAACTAAAACAGATTTACAAGAAAAAAACGAACAAGCCCATTCAAAAGTGGGCAAAGGATATGAACAGACACTTTACAAAAGAAGACCTACATGAGGCCAACAAACATATGAAAAAATGCTCATCATCACTGGTCATCAGAGAAATGCAAATCAAAACAACATTGACATACCATCTTACGCCAGTTAGAATGGCGATCATTAAAAAATCTGGAGACAACAGATGCTGGAGAGGATGTGGAGAAATAGGAACACTTTTACACTGTTGGTGGGAGGGTAAATTAGTTCAACCATTGTGGAAGACAGTGTGGCGATTCCTCAAGGACCTAGAAATAGAAATTCCATTTGACCCAGCAATCCCTTTACTGGGTATATATCCAAAGGATTACACATCGTTCTACTACAAGGACACATGCACACGAATGTTCATTGCAGCACTGTTTACAATAGCAAAGACCTGGAACCAACCCAAATGCCCATCGACAATAGACTGGATAGGGAAAATGTGGCACATATACACTATGGAATATTACGTAGCCATCAAAAACGATGAGTTTGTGCCCTTTGTAGGGACATGGATGAACCTGGAAACCATCATTCTCAGCAAACTGACAGAAGAGCAGAAGATCAAACACTGCATGTTCTCACTCATAGGCGGGTGTTGAACAATGAGAACACATGGACACAGGCAGGGGAGCACTACACACTGGGGTCAGTTGGGGGGAAATAGGGGAGGGATGGTGGGGGGTGGGGAGCTGGGGAGAGATAGCAAGGGGAGAAATGCCAGATGTAGGTAATGGGGAGGAAGGCAACAAATCACACTGCCACGTGTGTACCTATGCAACAATTTTGCATGTTCCTCACATGTACCCCAAAACCTAAAATGCAATAAAATAAATAAATGGGAAAAAAAAAAAAAAGAAATCAGTATCCTGATAGACAGCTTGTCTGTACCTTCCATCCAACAGCAGTGATGTGGGATGGGGGACGGGTTAATTGCAACATAGTCTCAAGGATAGAAAAGACTAAAGAGGGAACAACACATACTGGGGACTATTGCAAGATGGAGGCTTGGAGAAGGGAGAGAATCAGGAGAAATAACAGGTGGGTATGAGGCTTAATACCTGGGTGACCAAATAATCTGTACAACAACCCCCCCGCCCGCACACACAGGTTTACCTCTATAACAAACCTGCACATGTACCCCAGAACTTAAAAGTTTTTTTAAAAACTTAAAAACAGTTATATACAATATGATTTTAAAAAATAAAAAATAAAAACATAAAGAATAAGAAGAGGAAGACAAGTAGTACTCATTGGTCCAGAGCATTTAAGAACTAATGCTATATATCCTTGTCAAAACTCACTAAATTCTGTAATAAAAGGGTGAACTTTGCCCTATGTAAATTATATCTCAATTTTTAATTTTTCTATCTTAATTTTTAGAATTTTATACCTCAATTTTTAAAATTGGGGAGAGAAGAACTAAAACAAGGATAGAGAACTGTTTATTGGCATGGAAATCTATAGGTATGTCTTATTTCCAGTAAGTCAATTAACATTTTTATTGTTTTTACATGTAGCAGTTGGGCCATCTCCTCTACTATGTGGACTTTGGATTTTGCTCTGAGATGAGAAATCACTGGGCCATTTGGAGTAATGGAGGAGTGTGGTCACACCTGTTTTAACTCACTGGGTGCTGGATTGAGACCAAAGGGCAGCGACAAGAGGGCAGCTGACAGGATCCTGCACCAGCCCCGGGGGGGTCACCCCAACCCACCTGGACCCAGCATGTTTGATAATGATAAGGAGTTAGGATGTTTGGTCACTTACTCATCTTCCAATTCTAAATTTCAGCAAATAACAGCATCCCTGGCTGTGTCCACTTTATTGATACCATTTGGTCTTCCTATTTGCAGACTAATGTATGAAGATGCTTAGGGATGAAAAGACTAAAAGAATGGCTTCAACAGATGTTCACTGAATCAATGAAATGCACTCATTCTGAAAGAGATCGTAGATATCTTTTGCTTAGTTTATGGAGTCTACTCATTTCCTAATTTGCACGAGAAATTTGAACACGAGGGTTGTTTTGATTTTTGCACAGGTATCAGATTGCTAGGAAGTGAGTGATAGACTTTCCTAACAGCTATATATAAAAATATTAAAAAATAAATTGACTTATTGGAAATAAGACAGATCTATGGATTCCCACATCAATGAACATTTCTCTATGCCTATTTTATGTTTATTTTTCCCCCATTAAAAAAAAAGGTTTAAAATGTTAAAAATTTAGGTATAATTTACATAGCATGAAATTCACCCATTCAGTACAGAATTCAGTGAGTTTTAGCAAAAATATACAGACATACTACAACTATAATAAAACTTTTGAATAGTTCCATTATTTAAAAATATTTCCCTATGTCCCCTAGTATCAACCCTTCACTCAGCCCACAGCCCCTCCCAACCACTGACTGATCTGTTTTCTGCCTCTATAGTTTACTTTTTCAAAAATAATTCAGCATTTAGCTGACATGTGGATTTTTTCTTTTCAGTTTGTAAGTTTTTGCTTCATTTATTTTCAACCTCTGTTTTAAGATTCACCTATTTGTGCATATGGTTTGTTTTGTTTTGTTTGTAAATGGGCCTTTTATTTTAGAAGAGTTTAGGTTTGCAGCAAAATTGACTGGCAGATACAAACTCTCTTATGTCCCTCACCCTCACACAAGCAGCCTCCCTCTCTATCAGCCACTCTGATCACAGCTGTAACTCTGTTACAATTGATGACCCTGTACTGATGCATTGTCATCACCCAAAGTCCAGAGTTCACGCCTGGTGCTGTACATATTCTATGGCAGCAGTCATCCACCTTTCCGGCAGGACTGGTTTTGTGGAAGACAATTTTACCATGGACCAAGGAGGGTGTGAGGATGGTTTAGGGATGCATTACATTTATTGTGCACTGCATTTCTATCATTTTTACATTATGATATGTAACAAAATAATTATACAACTCACCATAATGTAGAATCAGGGGGAGCCCTGACCTTGTTTCCCTGCAACTAGACAGTTCCATCTGGAGGTGATGGGGGTCAGTGATAGATCATCAGGCATTAGATTCTTATAAGGAGCACAAGATCTATATCCCTTGCATGCACAGTTCACAGTAGGGTTACTTCTCCAATGAGGATCTAATGCTGCAGCTCATCTGACAGGAGGTGGAGCTCAGGTGGTAATGCGAGCGATGGGGAGTGGCTGCAAATACAGATGAAGCTTTGCTCACTCACCACTCACCTGTTGTGCTGCCTGGTTCCTAACAGGTGTCGGTTAATGGGGATCCCTGTTCTATGGGTTTTGAGAAACAATGGCATTATCGACCTTTAGAGTTTCATACAGAACAGTTCCACTGCTCCCAAATCCTCTGTGCCCTACCTGTGCATCTCCTGCTCCCCTGCTCACCCCAATACCTGGTGGCCAGTGATACTTTCACTATCTCCACAGTTTTTCCTTTTCCAGAGTGTCATATACAGCCATGCACTGCATAATGATGTTTTGGTCAACTGTAGACTACATATAACACATTGTTCCTGTAAGATTATAATGGAGCTGGAAAATTCTTATCACCCAGTGATGCCTTGATGATCCTGATCCTATGTAGGCCTAGGCTATAATGTGTGTTTTTGTCTTAGTTTTTAACAAAAAAGCTTAAAAAATGAAACATATCAATAAAAATCTTAAAAATAAGCCAGGCGCAATGGCTCACGCCTATAATTCCAGCACTTTGGGAGGCCGAGGTGGGTGGATCACGAGGTCAAAAGATCGAGACCATCCTGGTCAACATGGTGAAACCCTGTCTCTGCTAAAAATACAAAAATTAGCTAGGCATGATGGCACGCGCCTGTAGTCCCAGCTAATAGGGAGGCTGAGGCAGGAGAATTGCTTGAACCCAGGAGGCGCAGGTTGCGGTGAGCCGAGATCACGCCATTGCACTCCAGCCTGGGTAACAAGAGTGAAACTCCGTCTTTAAAAAAAAAAAAAAAAAAAAAAAACTTAAAAATAGAAAAAAGCTTACAGAATAAGTATATAAAGAATTTTTTGTTCAGCTCTTCAATGTGTTTGTGTTTTTAGCTGTTTTATTACAAGAGTATAAAAGTTTTAAAAAATAAGGCATATAGTAAAGTAAAAACATTACAGTAAGTTAAGGTTAAATTATTATTGAAGAAAATGTTTAAAATAAATTTATTGTAGCCTATATGTGCAGCTTTAAGTCTATGGTAGCGTACACTAATGTTCTAGGCCATCACATTCACTCACCACTCACTCACTGACTCACCCAGAGCAACATTCAGTCCTGCAAGCTCCTTTATATAAGTGTCCTGTATTTAAAAAAATCTTTTATACCATATTTTTACTGCAACTTTTCTATGTTTAGATACAAAAATGCTTATCACCATGTTACAATTGCCTGCAGTGTTCAATACAGTCACGTGCTGCACACGTTTGTGGCCTAAGAGCAATAGGCTACACCATAGAGCTAGGTGTTTAGTAGGCTGCACCACCTAAGTTTGTTTAAGTTCACTCTGTGATGTTCACACAAGGACAAAATCAGGTGTCGATGCATTTCTCAGACTGTATCCCCATTGTCAAATGACACATGACTGCAATTGAAATCACACAGTATATAGGCTTTCCGGTGTGGCTTCTTTCACTTCACATGGCTTGAAAGCTCATTAATTTTTAGCATTGAGTAATATTCCATGATCTGGATGTATTACAGTTTATCTGTTCACCTACTGAAGGACACCTTGGTTGCCTCCAAATAAGCACATTTTGACAATTGGGAATAAAGCTGCTATAAACATTTGCGTGCAGGTTTTTGTGTGAACATATGTTTTCAGTTCATTTAGGTGAATACTAAGGAGCATGATTGTTGGATCATATACAAGAGTATGGTTAATTTTGTGAGAAACTGGCAGACTGTCTTCCAAAGTGGCTGCACCATTTTGCATTCCCACCAGCAATGGATGAGAGTTCCTGTTGCTCCCCATCCTCTCCAGCATTTGGTATTGTCAGCGTTTTGGATTTGGACCATTCTAATATGTGGGTAATGTTTTAATTTACAATTTCCTAATGACATATATTAAGCATCTTTTTCATATGCTTTTTGACATGTATATCTTCTTTGTCTGAGGTGTCCAGGTCTCTTTCTTATTAGAAAATTAGGATGTTTTTATTGTTGAATTTTAAAGAGTTCTTTGTATATTTTGGATAATCACTTTATCAGACGTTTTGCAAATATTTTCTTTTTGTTTGTGACTTATCTTCATTATCTTGTTATGCTCTTGACAGTGTCTTTTGCAGGCTTTTAAATTTTAATTAAGTCCAGCTTATAAAGTATTTAAGATTCATGCCTTGTGTATTATATCTAAAATTAATCACCATACTCAAGGTCATCTAGATATTTTCCTATTATTATATAGGAATTTAAAGGTTTTGTGGGAAGACTAAAGGGTCTGAAGGTCTGTTTCTAGTTTTGTTTTTTTTTTTTCTTTGCATGTGGATGTCCAGTTGGTCAAGCCCTCTTCCTTGAAAAGACTACTTTTTTTCACTGCATTATTTTTGCCCTCTGATCAAAGATTATTTGACTGTAGTTGTGTGAGTTTGTTTCTGGGCTCTCAATTCTGTCCCACTGAACTATTTATCTGCTGTTTCACCATTACCACACTGCCTTGATTAGTGTAGCTTTATAGTAAGTCTGGAAGTCAGGTAGTGCCAATCTTCTGACTTTGTTCTCTTCTCAATATTGTGTTGGACAATTGGGGTCTATTTTCTCTCCAAATACAATTTGTAATCAGTTTCTTAATACCACAAAGTAATTTGTTGATATTTTTATTGGGGTTGCATTGAATCTATAGATCAAATTGGGAAGAACTGACCTATTGAAAATATTCACTCTTCCTATTTCTGAATGTGAAATAACTCTCCATTGATTTATTTCTTCTTCAATTTCTATCATCAGAATTTTGAAGTTAGGCTCATATATATCTTGCATATATTTAGTTCAATTTATACCTAAGTATTTTATGCTTTTTTGGTGCTAATGTAAGTGGTATTATGTTTTAAATTTTAAATATTAATTGTTCATTGCTGGTATATAGGACAAGCAGTGTTTTTGTATATTAACCTTGTATCCTACACCCCTACAACCATGCTATAGTCATCTACTAGTTCCAAAAGTTTTTGTTGTTGTTGATTCTTTTGGATTTTCTACATTGACAGTCATGTCATTTAAGGCTAAAGGTAGATTTATCTCTTCCTTCCTAATTGCATATATTTTCTTTTCTTGTCTTTTTGCATTAGCCAAAACTTCCAGTACAATGAAAAGGAGTGGGGAGAGGGGAAAACCTTACATCATTCCTTATCTTGGAGAGAAACTCCTGTTTTCTCACCGTTAAGTATGATGTTAGCTATGAGACTGTTTTGTAGCTATTCTTAATCAATTTGAAGAAGTTTTCTTCTATTCTTAATTCACTGAAAGTTTTTAACATAAATGGGTGCTAAATTTTGTCAAGTACTTTTTCTGCATCATAACGTTACTGATAAGTTAATATAATATTTTTCTTCTTTAGTCTGTGGATGTGATGAATTGCATTAGCTTATTTTCTAACATTGACCTAGTTCTGCACACCTGAGATAAATTCCACCTGGTTGTAGTATACAATTATTTAAATATATTGTTGAATTTGATTTGCTAATATTTTGTTGAAGATTTTTTTCTCTATGTTCATGAGAGATGTTAGTTCCAGTAATGTCTTTGTCTAGTTTCAATATTAGGGTAATACTGGCCTCATAGAATGACCTGGGAAGTATTCCCTCCACCTCTATCTTCTGAAAGAGATTGTAAAGAATTGATATAATTTCTTCCTTAGATGTTTGGTAGAATTCACAAGTGAACCCATTTGGTTCTGCTGTTTTCTATATTGAAGAATGAATAATTATTAATTTAATTCAAAAATAAATATGGCATATTCATCTTACCTAATTGTTCTTTTGTGAGTTTTCACAAATTATATTTTTCAAGGAATTGGTTCATTTTATTTGTGTTACCAAATTTGTAGACACACAAAGTTGTGGACATTTTTTATTATCTTTTTAATGTCATGGGATCTGTGGTGATAGCCTTTTAATTTTAATATTATAAATTTGTGCCTTTGCCGTTTTTTTCTTAGTAGCCTGGCTAGTGCTTTATTGATTTTATTTATCTTTTCACAGAACCAGGTTTTGGTTTTATTGATTTTTTCTGGTAATTTTATTATTTTAATTTCATGTATTTCTACTCTAATTTTTATTATGCCTTTTCTTCTGCTTACTTTGGATTTAATGTGCCCTTTTTTCTGGTTCCCTAAAGTGGAAGAATGAGTCATTAATTTTATATCTTACTTTTTTCCCCTATTTATATATATATATATATTAAATTTTTATTAAATTTCCCTCGAAGCACTTCTTGGGCTATATACCACAAGTTTTGCTAAGTTGTATATCATTTTGATTTAACTAAAAAGATTAACTTCTCTTGAGACTTCTCCTTTGACCTATGTGTTATTTAGAAATGTGTTGTTTAATCTCCATCTATTTTGGGATTTTCCAAGTATCCTTTTGTCATTGATTTATAATATAATTTTAAGATAGTGAAAGCAGATATTATATGATTTCTATTTTAAATGTGTAAAGATGCATTTCATGGTCCTAAATTTGATCCATTTCAATGAGTATTTCAGGTGAGTTTAAGAAGAATGCTTAACCTGCTGTTGTTAGATGAAGTAGTCTGTCAGTTAAAGCCAGTTGTTTGATGGTGTTGTTCAATTCAGTAATGTCCTTATGTGATGTTCTGCTGACTGTATTTGTCTATTTCTGATGGAGCAGGTGTTGAAATCCACAATTATTATTGTGGGTTAATCTATTTCTCTTTCCAGTTCTATCAGGTTTTTGCCTCCCATATTTTGATGCTATGAGGTTAAGTGCATACACATTAAGAATTGGAATGACTTCTCCTAGAATTGACCGCTTTATCATGAGGTAATACCTCTCTCTACTCCCCATAACTTTCCTTGCTCTGAAGTATATTTTGTCTGAAATTAACACAACTAATTCTGCTTGCTTTTGATTTGTGCTGGCATGGTCTATGTTTCACCATGCCTTTACTTTTAATCTACATGTGTCTTTATATTTAAAACGGGTTCCATAAAGACAAAAGATATTTGGGTCTTATCTTTTAATCCATTCTAAGATTTTTATACTTTAATATGTGTATATGGATCATTGACCTTCAAAGTAATTATTTATGTATTCTTATTAAAATCTACTATCTTTGTTATTCTTTTCTATTTGTTAACCTTGTTTTTGCTTCTGTTTTATCTTTAACTCTTTTATTTGCTTTTTATAATTTCTTTAATTGACAATTTATACTCTTATTTGTTGTCAATATTTTCTCATTTCTTAGCAAATTAATTTTAATTTTGTAGTGGTTGCCCTAAAGTTTGCAATATACATTTATGACTAATTCAAGTCTACTTTCAATTAATACTACACCACCTAATGGGTAGTGCACGATCTTTTAATAGCAAAATAATATCGAAGTCTTCCTCTTGCCTTTTGTATTATTACTGTCCATTCACTTTACTTATATATAAGCAAACACACACACACACACACACACACACGCACACACACAGGCATACATAATTGAACACTTCCTTGCTTGCTTTTTAATAATCTGTTATCTGTTAAATAAGAATAAGAATAACTAAAGTTTTTATTTAACTTCATTTATGTCTTCTTCAATGCTTCTTTTTCTTTAAGACCTGAGTTTATGACTGTTGAGAATAACCTATATGTGGTGGTCCATTTTCAATTCTGAGTACTTCTTTAGTATAAGTTTAAGCAGGCTTCATGCAAATAAAGAAATAAGCAGAATGTGCTGAGCCATGAACCACCACCCTGCCTTTCTGCTTTCCCTTTCACTCAGTGATCAGGCCCCTGTTGGTCAGGCTCTTCTGCCCCCATCCCCACCCCATGAAAGAATTTAGTTTAGGCTACCTTGCAACATAGAAAATTGTATCCTTTCTTATTAGCTAAGTGCACCCACTAGGGCTGTAAGTCTAATATTTAAAGAGTCCTGAGACAGTCGCAATGCATTATGGGCTGCAATAAAATTCAGCAAAATGACCCTAAGGAACACACTTGAAGCCTTAACCCAACTACCAATAGGCAATATCCAGGAAGATTGTAACCCCATAATACTGAACCATTGAGGAACTGGGGGAGGGACTTGCACACCAGGGAATAAATTGCTTGTTGAAACTCTTCCAGGTATGCCTGCAGGCCAGACACCCAGTCTTGCAAGACCACGATTAAAGTCTCACTTCTGCTGTTCTCCATATCCCTGAGTCCATTCTTTGGGCTTAGATGGGTGAGTTTGTTTTTCACGATCTGGGGGCTCATCCAGGATCTCTGTTCCTGAGCAGAGTGGGTCCCCAGCTGAGAGGGAATATGTGTCCCTCCTTATGTGGGTGGCCTGCTCTGTCTGGGAGTCCCAGCTCCCTGCAGAGGCCATAGATAAGCCCAAGATTGTTATTGTTATTCAGGAAGCAGTGGAGGTGACACAGGAAGAAACCAGCCTGGTTGCTGGCACCACAGCTACCAATCTTGTGCACTAACCAAGGTAGGAAAATTAGACTGTAAGTACTGCCTTGGTGGTTGGGCATTTTCAGAGGTTGAGTGAGTTTGTGTGGCTGAAATGTATCCTAGATACCAAGCAAGTGTGGAGTCACAATCTGTGTTTCTGTTCTCCCACAAGGAAAACAGTCAGAGATGTATGAAATGGTTGATTCTTGGGGTGTGCAAGAAACCTCCAGCAGGCAGGGATGAATGCACAGGGAAACTCAAACACAGGGACCAGCTGAAAATGAGGAGCAAAAATTCCAGGCCTAGGAAACAAAGGAAGGAGGGAGACAAAGAGGCCTGCTCTGACATTACCCCAGATAGTCCATTGGGAAGAATGTTACAAGCTGGGGGGAATAACCTCCAAACCAAAGATAAGGAAAAATAAAAGACAATAAAGTATTGCTGTTTTATCTAGCTTAAAGACCCCATTCATCAGCCTTCTGTCTTTTGGTCTAAGTTTGGCTCAGATAAAAATTGGGTATGTCAAGCTTTAATTCTCTATGTTAATGATAGAAACCCACCTTCTCAACGGGAGGTAAATTATGGTCTCTGTTGGATCAAGAAATTGACACCCATGTTCTCCCTCAAAGGAAAAAAAAAAGAGCATAATGAAGAACGCTTATCCAGTGAGAAATCCTGAGGCCCCCTTTCTTTCCTGCTCTCCCCAACAATATATCAGACAAAATAGGGAGCAGGAAAATGAGGGAACATGAATCAGAAAAGGAAGGTCTGGAGGCCATGAGAAAACTAGGCCAACTGCTCCTTTAAACACTTATCTGGGTTTAAGAAGAGTTAGAATAATGCAAGAAGGATAGTGAAAGCTTCCCTATCCCCTCTACACAACAGATTTCTAATATGTTTCCCCTTAGGGAAGTTCCTATGTGACAGGGAGAAATTGGATTTGTAAATGCACCTTTAACAAGTACTGAGATCAGAAATTTGAAAAAGGAAATGAAGTCACTCCTAAAAGATTCCCTTGGGTTAGCAGAATAGTTGGATCAATTCTCTGGACCCAGTTTTTACACTTGGGCAGAAATAATGTCTATGTTGAATATCCTGTTTACTGGAGAAGGAAAAGGAATGATTAGGAGGGCAGCCATGACCATTTGGGAAAGGTAGCACCCTCCCAGGCACGGTGTTCTACCAGCTGAACAAAAATTTCCAAATGTTGATCCTGAATGGGATAATAATAATCCTAGAGATCATGCCCAAGTGCAGGACCTTAGAGAGCTAATAATTAAGAAATCAGAGAGTCCGCTCCTAGGACACAGAATGTCTCCAAGGCATTTAGGATTCAACAAGACAAGGAGAAAACTCCTTCTGCATTCTTGTAAAGACTTAGAGATCAGATAAGGAAATACTCTGGATTAGATCCAGAGGACCCAGGAGGACAGGTCTTCTAAAGGTTTACTCTGTGACCAAAAGCTAGCCAGATATCACCAAAAAAGACTGAGGGCTGGAATGAAAAGTTGATTGAAGAGTTGCTGAGGGAAGCACAGAAAGTTTTTGTAAGAAGGGAGGAAGAGGGACAGAAACAAAAGGCAAAGATTATGGTTTCCACTGTAAGGAAGTAATCAGAAAGAAACAGGTCAAGACTCTTCTGGGGAGATGAGAGAACACTAGGTGTCAGCAAAGAGACAGAAGGGAAAGACAAGGAAAAGTTCCCAAGATTGTAAATGTGTGTTACAAATGTAGGAAGTCAGGATATTTTAAGAGAAAATGCCCAGAATGGAAAAAGGAAGAGAAGGTGATCCCCCATAACTTCTGATAAGGAATAGGGGAGCCAGTGGTTCCTTATAGGTAGGTCCCACCAGGAACCCTTGATAAATTTGAGAGTGGGACATGAAGGGGAAGAGGTAAAAAGGGAAATTAAATAATAACAATAGTAGTCTGTAATTGCTGCATAATAAAGTTTACTGTCTTGTGTTTAATGTAAAACCTAATCCCCAGCTCTGCTTAAAATTAATGAACTCCCTGTAAAACCTACCTTACCTATTCTCCCCACAGTCTCAGCAAAATTCCCAGGCATCTCAAGGCTCCCGTTTTCCTCGCAGACCAGCTACAAGGTCACAGGGCAAGATAACACCCAAAGAATGTATGTGTTTCCCAAAATGCTATTTTTCAAATGTAACATACATCACAAAACATAGACATGTTACAATTAACTGTTCTTTGTTCTGGCTTCTGTAAATCTGTTAGCTGCTACATCATCCTGGATGTATAAAAAGTCAAGCCCTGTCTTTGTTAAGTGCTCAGCCTTGGGATGCTAATCCTTTGAGTCAGTGGCCACCTTAATAAAATCTTCCTTGATCTCTCCGGCCTCCTGAATATTCTGCAACAGAAGTAACATTTTGGTCAACTGGGGCAGCTTGCTCCTCCTTAATTCACTGAACAAAACGTACAGAGCTCTCTAAGGGAAAACTAACAGTATCAGGGGTAAAAGGGGGAGGAATTTCAGATTATTCAAGAAAATGGTGATTAGACTAGGATCAGAACAGATTAAAGAATCACTCTTGTATGTCCCTAAAGCAGTAACCAACCTCCTGGGTACAGACCTGACTCTAAGATTGGGTTGGCCGGGTGTGGTGGCTCATGCTTGTAATCCCTGCACTTTAGGAGGCTGAGGAGGGTGGATCACCTGAGGTCAGGAGTTTGAGACCAGCCTTGCCAAAATGGTGAAACGCTCTCTACTAAACATACAAAAATTAGCGAGGCTTGGTGGTGCATGGCTGTAATCCCAGCTACTCAAGGGGCTGAGGCAGGTGAATCGCTTGAACCTGGGAGGCAGAGGCTGTAGTGAGCTGAGATTGTGCCATTGCACTCCAGCTTGGGCTACAAGAGGGTAAATTTGTCAAAAAAAAAAAAAAAAGATTGGGTCTAGGATTAGCAGTAGAAAAGGGATGAATAAAAGTGATGAATAATGGCTCTCCTAACTGAAGAAGAAGAAAGTAAAATTGATCCCCTTGTATGGGTTAGGTAAGGCAATAGGGAGGGTTAAGAATCACACCCTTACAAGTTGAGTTCAAACAACCTGGAGAAATAGTTTGTGGAAAACAATATCCAGTGCCCATTAAATGAAGAAAAGGCCTCCAACTGGTAATAAAGGGGTTAATGATGGGTTATTGGAACCATGTATGTCACTATACAATACCCCAGTTCTCCCAGTCAATAACCTGGATGGGTCATACAGGTTAGTACAGGACCCAAGGGCTATAAATCAAATTGTTCAGGCCTGCCACCATGTGGTACCCAATCCTTACACCTTCCTTAGTAAGGTACCCTATGAACTCAAGTGCTTCAGTGTGGTGGACCTGAAAGATGCATTTTGGTCATGCCCCTTAGCTTATAAAAGTAGAGATCTCTTCGCCTTAAACTAGGAAAATCCTACAACGTGGAGGAAACAGCAGCATCACTTGACTGTGCTATCACAAGGTTTCACTGAAACTCCAAAACTTACTTGGTCAGATCCTGGAAAGGGTATTGGAAGAATTCCAAACTCCCAGGGGAACTCTGCACTTACAATACCTTGATAACCTTTAATCTCTGGGGAAAAAAGGACAGAGGTGTCAGGTACTAAGTAAACCATAAGTTTACTTAATTTTCTGGGAGAAAAGGAATTACAAGTCTCTAAAAACGATCTACAGTTTGTAGAAAAGGAAGATAATACTTGGGACATGTGATTAGTGAAGGCAAGTGGAGAATGAACACCGAAGGGGCATCTGGGATAGTGGACTTACCTTTACCTAGAACAAAGAAAGAGCCTGGAAATTTCTAGGGTTAACTGGCTACTGTAAATTATAGATTGACTCCTATGCCCAAAAGACAAGAATTTTGTATCTTAAACTATTAGAAAAGGAACCTAATCCCTTGCACTGGTCCCCAGAGGAAATTCAGGCATTAGAGGAGCAAAAGCAAGCTCTCATAACAGCTCCGGTCCCGGCCCTCCCATCTCCAGAGAAACCGTTCCCCTTGTTTGTGACTGTGGATCAGGGTGTCGCCTTTGGGGTGCTTACTCAAACCTGCGGATTAAAAAAAAGCAACCTGTGGCCTTTATTTCCAAACTTCTCCACCCTGTCTCTAGAAGGTGGCCTGAATGTGTACTAGCGGTGGTGGCTGCAACCCTCCTTGTGGAAGAGAGCCAAAATCTAACCTTTGGTGGAGTTCTAATAGTAAGTACCCTGCACCCATATTAAACCAGAAGGCTGGGGGTGGTTAACAATTTCCTGAAATCTAAAGTATGAAGCCGTATTGTTAAAAAAAGATAATTTCGTTTTCACATCAGATACTTGCCTGTATCCAACCAATTTCCTATGGAAGAGAGGGGAGGATAAAGAAGCACTTCACCTTGGATATCAGACACCAAACTCCAGTGAGGACTTAGGGAAGCCCTGCTGCGTGATGGAATCAGGCTGTTTATAGACAAGTCATCCCTAGTGATAAAAGACAAGGAACATAATGGCTATGCTATCATTAATGGAAACAAACAACTCTGATGTGAAAAGGGCAGGCCAAACCTGTGAACTATATGCCCTTGACCAGTCTCCGAATCTTCTTAAAGACCAAAAGGGTGTTGTATTGGACCGAGCGTAGAAAGTTAGCACCAAGACAAAAGTATGCCAGATTGCAGGGTCATTTATTATGCCGGCGACCACAGAGGACTCACGTCTCTCCAACCTGTGGTGTCAAAAGGAGGGTGCCACGACTTTTTATACCCGAAAAATCACCTTGGGTGTGGGGGTGAGGAGCGGGGATGGGGATGAAAAGGTTTCGGACATTCCAAGGGCTTGGGGATTCTGTGATTCACCTCCTGGGCGGAGACAAGGGCGGGGGTCTCCGGACATTCCAAGGTCCAGGGGATTCTGTAATTCACCTCCTGGGTAGAGACAGGGGCGGGGGTCTCCGGACATTCCAAGGGCCAGGGGACTTTTGTCATTCTGTTTGTTACTTCAGTGGTTTACAGAAGTCAAGATAAGCATTTGTTTACACACAGATCTTAGTTATCCTGGGCTGCTTATTTTAGTTATTACTAAATAACTAAAGCAAAGGCTAGCAATTCTGGCACAATATCACAAGGGCACTATATACACTAACTTCAAATATGGATTGAGGCCTTTCCCCTCCCTAATGCCTCTGCTGGGAATGTGGTTAAAATTCACAAACCTGTGAATTATATGCCCCTAAAGAGGCTCTGAATCTTCTTAAAGGCCAAAAAGGCACTATATACACTAACTCCAAATATGCCTACAGGGTGATATGCACCAAAAAGGCCACCGAATTATATGCCCTTAACCAGGCTCTGAATCTTCTTAAAGGACAAAAGGGCACTGTATACGCTAACTCCAAATATGCCTATGGGGTGATACACATCTTTGGAAAAATCTGGTCGGAACAGGGCCTAATAAATAACAGGGGAGAGGAATTGGTACATGGAGTTTCTAAAACTGATTAGACAAGTGTTAGAAAGCCCCTTGCTCCCAGCAGAAATAGCCATAGTTCATGTAAATGGCCATAAAAAAGGAAACACTATATAGACACTGTAGGGAAACAGGCTTGAGGATGAGGTGGCTATGCAAGCCTCTCTGGAGAAAGAAGTCAGACTGTTTGGCCTAATCCCAGATATCCCTAATGTGATATTAAGACCCCAGTTTTCCAAAGAGGAGGCAAAAGAGCTGGGTAATATAAGGGCCAGTCAAACTGAGGATGGAAGGTGGATGTTCCGTGATGGGAGGGAAATAACAAGTAAACCCATAATGAAAGAACTAATGTCCATACTGCACATGGGAGATCACTGGGGCTCCCAAGCTATGTGTAATGCAATACTAAAAACTTACGGGCGCACAGGAATCTATACCCTTGCTAAGCAAGTATGCAGGGGCTGTGTAACTTGTCAGAAAATAAACCAAAGGGCAACTAGGAAGCAGACTACAGGGGGAAGACCTCCTGGGCTGAGATCATTTCAAAGCATTCAAATGGATTTTACAGAAATGCCTAAAATAGATAGGCTAAAGTATTTACTGGTAATAGTGGATCACCTCTGTGGCTGGGTGGAGGCCTTTCTCCTCCCAGATGCCACTGATCGGAATATGGTCAAAATAATCTTAGAGCAAATTATACCAAACTTTGGCCTGGTAGAGAATATTGATTCAGACAATGGGAGTCACGTTACCTCAAGGGCGTTGAGGGGAATCATGGAGGGCTGGCAAATTAAATTGAATTATCATACCCCACAGTGTCCCCCTTCCCCCGGAAAAGTAGAAGAATGAATCAAACTCTCAAAAAAACATATTAAGAAACTAATTCTAGAAACCAGATTCCCTGGACAAAGTGTCTCTCCATTACACTCCTTAGAATTAGGACAGCCCCTAGAAAAATATTTGGGACTGTCCCACTATAAATTATTATATGGACTCCCATATGTGGGTAGGAGTACAGACCTTCTCACCATGAAAACTAAGGATCAATTCTTAAAACAATTATATATTGGCCATAGCCTCTACTCTGTCTTCCATTGGGTTGAAAGAACTTCTAACTCAAACTCTGCCTCTTGAGCAGAGTTCATGATTCACCACTTCCAACCTGATGACTCAGTGTTAATTAAAACTTGGAAAGAAGACAAGCTCTACCCAACTGGGAAGGTCCTTATCAAGCGCTTCTGACAAGTATAATGGCCATGGGAACAGCTAAATGAGGCTGAACTCACTATACTCAAGTCAAGGGACTGGAAAACCAGGTCCTAGAAGGGAAAGAACAAGGCCAGTGGGAGGCATATGCATCACCTAAGGAACCCCTAAAGCTAATCCTATGAAAAGCCTAAAAAGGAAACATAAGCTGGCCCCATCTGTGGAAATTAATGTGGCTAGGATGGGTTATTATATCAAGGGCTAGGGGCTGGCACAGGAACTGGATAACTTGGAAGGGAAATCCTTATTGGCCAATTAAGTTAGCAATTAACATGACTAAAAGCCCACCGTATGCATATGTGACTGAAGCTAAAACACCCATTACTATAAAATTTAATGCCTATCAAGTCTTGCTTTGTAGAGAGGCCTGGAAAATTAGAGACAGCTCTTCTGAGCAAAAAAAAATATATCTCTGCCCAGAATCCCTCATGGGCCTTGATATAGCCCCTTGTCATGTCTGGGAAGATACATGGTGGACCACCAAGCCTCAGGGTTGGACGTCAGGTTTCATGTGGGGCAGGGCACCCCTAAATGATATGCTAGGCATACACAGGGGCACCCCATCAACTAATTGTCAAAACCTAGAGGGTAATCCTGTACTCCTAACTATTCAAAGTCCTGCTCTTTTAGGATCATGGGACTTAGGAGAAGAACTAAGAATTGGTATAGTAGCCCCTTGAGTATATGGAATGAGATCTAATGTGACGGCAAAGACCCCAGAGGGTTGTTTATGCTTAAGGTAGAAATTCGGTTCCCTATCTCCCTGATGCCACTCCAACCCCATACCTTGCTTCAAATGATAACCCTAAGAGAGTAGAAATAGTCGAAGTAAAATATTTGAGACAAACATTGAAAATTAAAACAGGAGATGGAGATCTCAATGCCTGGGTTAAATGGGTTACATTGTCAGTATAAGCCTTCAGTAAGAGCAATTGTTATGCATGCACTGCTGTCAGCCTCAGGCACAGGTGGCTCCATTTCCTCTTGGATGGGACATTAATCCCGAAGGAATACGTTGTATGCTGGCTCTACACCAAGACAAGGATACATGCGGAAATAAGACTTGTAAAAGTCTGTCATTGCTCTTTCCCACCTCATGGAGAACAGTTCCCAGAGCAATCCCCTCGTTCTCTGTAGGGAATAGAAATCGCTCCTCTGGTCTCTCTAGATAGAAGGCGAGGTTCCATAAACCCAGCGGGCAGGTCTCAATCTGCACTCATGTCCTAAATGTCACTGGCAAGCCAGGCTGTAGCAACTACGCAGCTCTTCAAATACCCTGGGGCAGATGTCTGGTGGTATTGTGGGAAATGGAACCTCAGTAACTTGTTACTGTCCAATTGAATCAGAACTTGTGCCTTAATGCAGTTGGCTATTCCCGTCACCCTGGCATTCCATAGAATACCTAAAAATGCACAGGGTCATTGAGACTGAAGAAATATAACAAGTTCTTTTGACCCCAATGTATATATTAATTCCTTAGGAGTTCCTCGAGGAGTGCCTAATATATTTAAGGCTCAAAACCAAATTGCTGCCGGGTTTAAGTCGGCACTCTTCTGGTGGTCAACTATTAATAAAAATGTAAACTAGATCAATAACATCTATTATAATCAGTAAAGATTCATCAGTTACACTCAAGATGCCCTTAAGGGTATAGCCAGCCAACTAAATGCCACTAGCCAAATGGCTTGGGAAAACAAAGTTGCACTGAACAGTATATTAGCAGAAAAAGATAGTGCTTGTGTTACATTGGGCAGAAAATCTTGTATTTTCACTCCCAACAATATTGCCCCAAATGAAACCATTACAAAGGCACTAAAAGAACTCTGGCCAATAAGATGACCCAAAAAAAAAAAAAAATGCAGGAATAAATAACCCTTTTACTGATTGGCTAAAAGGTTCGTTTAAAAAGTGAAAGGAATGGTAGCTTCGATTCTTATATCTCTTGTAATTGTGACACGGATCTTAGCCATAGGATGTTGTATAATTCCTTGTTTGAGGAGATTAACACTAAGGCTAATTAAAACAGCTATCAGTAAAAAAATGCCCCTAATATCCCAACAAAATGACCTACTATTATTAGAAACCAAATTAAATTTCCCCTGTTATGAAAAAGAAAGTACACAACTTCTGGAACAGTTTAAAAAACAAAGTAATTTAA
>NW_022437052.1:2984081-3015861 GCF_009761245.1 Sapajus apella
TCCTGGTCAACACGGTGAAACCCCGTCTCTACTAAAACTACAAAAAATTAGCCGGGCATGGTGGCATGTGCCTGTAATCCCAGCTACTCAGGAGGCTGAGGCAGGAGAATTGCCTGAACCCAGGAGGTGGAGGTTGCAGTGAGGCGAGAGCGCACCATTGCACTCCAGCCTGGGTAACAAGAGCGAAACTCCGTCTCAAAAAAAAAAAAAAGAAAAAAAAAGAAAAGAACAAGGATAAAAAGAAAAGAGGAGAGAATTGTAGATAACAACCTATATGTGGTGGTCCATTTCCAATGCTAAGTGCTTTAGTATAAGTTTAAGCAGTCTTCATGGAAATAAAGAAATAATGAAACAGAATGTACTAAGCCATGAGCCACCCCTTCCCCCGCTTCTTCCTGCTTTCCCTTTCACCCAGCGGCCAGATACCTATATGTCGGCTGCCCGCATTAAGTACACACTCCCCACCCCACCAAATAATTTAGTTTAGGCTAGCTTGCAACATAAATAATTGTACCCTTTTTTATCAGCTAAGTGAAGCCATTAGGGCCCTGAGCCAAATGTTTAGAGTCCTGAGACAGTCACAATGCATTATGGGCTTCAATAAAGTGCAATAAAAAGACCGTAAAGAACATACTTGAAGCCTTAACCCAACTACCAATAGGCGACGTCCAGGAAGATTGTAACCCATAGTATTCAGCCAATAAGGGAACCTGGGGAAGAATTTGTGTACTAGGGAATAAATTCCTTGTTGAAACCATTCTGAATGCGCCTGCATGCCAGACACCCAGTCTTGCAAGACCACCATTAAAATCCCACTTCGGCTGTTCTCTGCATCTCTGAGTATATTATTTGGATTTGGGACAGGTGAGTTAGTTTCTCATGTGACCTATATCATTTTTCTTCTCCATGAAGAATTTCTTTTAACTTTTTTCTTGCAAGGCAGGTGTACTGGCAAAACATTCCCTAAATTTTTGCTTGTCTTGGAAGTCTTTATTTCTTCTTTGCTTTTGAAGGATAATGTGTAGGCTATAGAATTCTAGCTTGGTATTCTTATTCTCTGACACTTTGATTTCACTGCATTCTCTTCTTGCTGCATGGTCTCCGTGGAAAATTTGGCTGTATATAATTCTCATCCTTGCTCCTCTAGAGGTAAGATATTTCCCCCTTGTGTATTTCAAGATTTTTTCTTTAACTTATATTTTCTGAAGTTTGACTAATGTGTCTTTTTTTTTTAATTATTCTTTTGAGACGGAGTCTTGCTCTGCTGCCTAGGCTGGAGTGCAGTGATGCGATCTTGGCTCACTGCAACCTCTGCCTCCTGGGTTCAAGCGATTCTCCTGCCTCCACCTCCCGAGTAGCTTATATCACAGGTGTGTGCCACCACAACAGGCCAATTTTTGTATTTTTAGTAGAGATGGGATTTTCCTATGTTGGCGAACTCCTGACCTCAAGTGATCTACCGGGCTCGGCCTCCCAAACTGCTGACTAATGTGTCTTGATGAGGTTTTATCTGGGGGGAGAGGCATTTATCCTGCCTGGTACTCTCTGAGCTTCCCATCTGAGGTTTGGTGTTTGCTAGTACCTTTAGTTAAATTCTCAGTTATTGCTTCACGTATTTCTTCTATTTCTTTCTCTATTTCTACTCCTTCTAGTGTTCCCATTACACATAGCTAAACCTGTCACAGTCATCCCGTAGTTGCTGGGTATTCAGCTCTTTTGTTTCAGTCCTTTTTTCTCTTTGCTTCTCAGTTTTGGAAGTTTCTATTGCCATATCCTCAAATGCAGAATTCTTTCTTCATCCACGGCCAGTCTACTAATGATCCTATCAAAAGCATTCTTCTTCCTTCTGTTTCTGTGTTTCTCTCTGGTGTTTCCTTTGAACAGTTTCTTAGAATTTCCATGGTTCTGCTAACATCACACATTGTTTCTTGCATGCTGTCTACTTTGTCCATTAGAGCCCTTAACAGATTAATGATAGTTGTTTTAAGCTCCCTGTTTAAAAATTCCAAAGTCCCTTTGATATTTGAGTCTGGTTCAAATGTTTGCTCTGTCTCTTCAAACTGTGTTTTTCTGATTTTAGTATGCTTTGCTGTTGTTTCTATTAGCCATACATGATATAATGGATTTTTTTAAAACTGCAGTTAATAGGCCTGTAGTTGTGTGAAGGTGGGGGAGCACTGTAGAACTCTATCAGTAAGCCCCAGTCTTTTAGCAAGATTGGGCCTCTGCACTACGGAGTTCACAAGCATGTTTTTGTCACCCTGCCTTCCTTAAGTGGCATAGAATGGCTAGTGTGGGCTGAAATTGGGTATTTCCCAATTTCGAAATTGGGAAAAATCCAGTAGGTTGGGCTCTAATTATATGATGTCCTCTGGCTAGGAAGAACAGTATGCCCTAGTGTATTTCAAGTGGTTTCTGATCCCTGCCCCTGCCAGTAGCATAAAAAGATTTTTCTCTGATCTTCACTGTGAAAATTTGGCAGAGCTCCTGGAGCTACAACTCACAGAAGTGTGTGATCCCTGAATGGCTCGGTCCCCCTGGTGTTTTTCACTCTCAGGCTTGTTCACGCTGAGCCTGCAGCCATATGCCAGTTACCATTCAGGTTTCCCTACCCTGCCACTGCTTGTGCGGGGGTTCTGCTCTGGTAAGTTGTAATTCTCTGTATCTGCCTGTAGGTGTCTCCAGTTTGGGGCAGTGGTTGGCCCTGTGGCTGTAGTTCTGACAGTAAGAAGCCTTGTGGATTTTTTAGTGTGTTCAGGTCATTATTTGTTATTAAAAAGGAGTGATGATTTCCAAACTACTTACACAAAAGACCAAACTTTTGTGATTTGAATATATTAATGAGAAAATACTTAATATTAATAAAGCTCTTCATTACTGATAGTGAGCTAAGATTATATAATCAAATGAATCCTGTGTCAACTTTTTCATGTAAAATAAACATATTACAGGGAAAGGGATTGTATTTATTATAATGGGTAGAATAAAAAGCATATTTATATTAAACCACCAATATATTAAACTATAGGACAAACTGATATATTTGTGTTAATTTCTAAATATTTAATAAGATCTTCTAAGACAAAATATTATTCTTGTATTAAAATTTTTTAAAAGTCATCTATTTTTTGTTCACATTAACAAAAGAAAGCTAATAGGACTTTAAAGTATCTATAAACTCTTATTTTATCCCTAAATATTTTACATTCAGACTAAAAGAACAGACCGTGAGTTACATTTTTTAAATACCTTTTTCCTTGAGAGTTGTTGGCAGGTAGTAATTTCCAAAGTTCTCTTGTTAAATATTCTTAACTGTAGGTACTGATAAATGTGATTAAAGACTCATTGAGAAGACTTCCACCAAGATGTCCAAATAGAAACAGCTCCGGAGTGCAGTTCCCAGTGAGAGTAACACAGAAGGCAAGTGATCTTCATATTTCCAGCCAAGGTACAAGGTTCATCTCAATGGGAAGGGTTGGACAGTGGGTGTAGCCCAAGGAGGGCAAACTGAGGCAGAGTGGGGCACTGCCTCACCCAGGAAGTGCAACAGGCCAGAGGATCCCCCTCCTACCCAACTGAGGCCATCGGGGACTTTTCCAGCCACTCCGGCACTCCAGTTCAGATACTCTGCTTCTCCCATGGTCTTTACAGCCCACAGACCAGGAGATTCCCTCTGGGCTGACAGGCGCCTCTGGTTTCCAGCCCAAATCTGGGCAGCTGTTTCAGCTGGCTCCATGGGCTTCCAGCACAAATCTGGGCAGCCATTTTTACTGGCACCTGGAGTGCCTGCAAGACAGAGCTCCCCATTCCCCTGAAAAAAAGGAGGCTGAAGGCAGGGAGCCAAGTGATCTGACTTGGCAGGTCCCACCCCCAAAAAGACCAGCAAACTGAAACCCACTGGCTGGAGAGTTTTGCAGCCAGCACAGCAGTTTGACCTTGACCCAAGAGGGTGGAGCTTGGTAGGGGGAAGGGCTCCACCATTACCAAGTCTAACCTTACCTGTGTAAACCAAATTGCAAGGAAGTTTACACAGCAGCTGGGCAGAGCCCATGGCAGCTCAGCAATGCCTCTGCAGGCAGACTGTGACTAGATTCCCTCCTTGCAGGGCAGGGCATCTCTAAAAAAAGGCAGAGCCCACCAAGGATTTGTAAATAAAGCCCCAGCTTCCTGGGACAGAGCACCTGGGAAAAAGGGTTGGTTGTGAGTTCCACTGCAGCAGGCTTAAACCTCCCTGCCCAGCAGCTCTGAGGGGAGCAATGGAACTCCCAGCATAGCACTTGAGCTCCAATTAGGAACAGACTGCCTCCTCAAGTGGCTCCCTAACCTCCATATATCCAAAGAGATACTTCATACAGGAGAGCTCTGGCTGACATCTGGCAGGTACACTTCTGGGATGAAGCAACCAGAGGAAGTAACAGGCAGCAACCCTTGCTGTTCTACAGTTCCCACAGGTGATTCCCAGCAAGCAGGGTCTGGAGTGGACCTCCAGCAGTCCTGTAGCAGAGGGGCTTGACTAAAAAACAGAAAGAAATAGCTTCAACATCAACAGAAAGGACATCCACTCAGAGACCCCATCTGAAAGTCACCAACTTCAAAGAACAAAAGTAGATAAATCCACCAAGATGGGAATAAACCAGCACAAAAAGGATGAAATAACCAAAAACCAGAATGCCTCTCCTCCTCCAAAAGAACACAACTCCTTGCCAGCAAGGGAACAAAATTGGATGGAGAATGAGTTTGACAAATTGACAGAAGCAGGCTTCAGAAGGTGGGTGATAACAAACTTCACTGAGCTAAAGGAACATGTTCCAACCCAATGCAAAGAAACTAAGAACCTTGAAGAAAGGTTAGATAAAATGCTAACTAGAATACCCAGCTTAGAGAAGAACATAAACAACTTGATGGAGCTGAAGAACACAGCAAGAGAACTTTGCAAAGCATACACAAGTTTCAGTAGCTGAGTCAATCAAGCAGAAGAAAGGATATCAGAGATTGAAGATCAACTCAATGAAATAAATTGAGAAGGCAAGATTAGAGAAAAAAGAGTGAAAAGAAATGAACAAAGCCTCCAAGAAATATGGGATTATGTGAAAAGACCTAATCTACGTTTGATCAGTGTACCTGAATGTGACAGGGTGAAAGAAACCAAGCTGGAAAACATGCTCCAGGATATTATCCAGGAAAACTTCCCCAATATAGCAAGGTAGACCAACATTCAAATCCAGGAAATAAAAGATATTCTTCAAGAAGAGCAACCACAAGGCACATAATTATCAGATTCACCAGGTTGAAATGAAGGAAAAAATGCTAAGGGCAGCCAGAGAGAAAGGTCAGATTACCCACAAAGGGAAGCCCATCAGACTCACAGCAGATCTCTCGGCAGAAACCCTACAAGTCGGAAAAGAGTAGGGGCCAATATTCAACACCCTTAAAGAAAAGAACTTTCAACCCACAATTTCATATCCAGCCAAACTAAGCTTCATGAGTGAAGGAGAAATAAAATCCTTTACAGACAAGCAATTGCTGAGAGATTTTGTCACCACCAGGCCTGCCTTACAAGAGCTCCTGAGGGAAGCACTAAACATGAAAGGAACAACCAGTACCACCCACTGCAAAAATGTACCAAATGGTAAAGACATCAACACAATGAAGAAACTGCATCAACTAATGGGCAAAACAACCAGCTAGTATCAAAATGGCAGGATCAAATTCACACATAACAATAATAACCTTAAATGTAAGTGGGCTGAATGCCCCAATCAAAAGGCACAGACTGGCAAATTGGATAAAAAGTCAAGACCCATCAGTGTGCTGTATTCAGGAGATCCATCTCATGTGCAAAATATGACTCAAAATAAAGGGATGGAGGAAGATTTACTATGCAAATGGAGAGAAAAACAAAAGCAGAAATTGCAATCCTAGTCTCTGATAAAACGGACTTTAAACCAACAAAGATCGAAAAGAGACACAGAAGGACATTACATAATGGTAAAAGGACCAATGCAACAAGAAGAGCTAATGATCCTAAATATATACGCACCCAATACAGGAGCACCCTGATACATAAAGCAAGTTCTTAACTACCTACAAAGAGAATTATACTCCCACACAATAATAGTGGGAGATTTAACACTCCACTGTCAATATTAGACAGATCAATGAGACAGAAAATTGATAAGGATATCCAGGACTTGAACTCAGATCTGGGCCAAGTAAGACCTAATAGGTATCTATAGAACTCTCCACTCCAAATCCACATAATATACATTCTTCTCAGCACCACATCGCATTTACTCTAAAATTGACCACATAATTGAAAGTAAATCACTCCTCGGCAAATGCGAAAGAACAAAAATCATAACGATCAGTCTCTCAGACCACAGTGCAATCAAATTAGAACTCAGGATGAAGAAACTCACTCAAAACTGCACAACTACATGGACACTAAACAACCTGCTCCTGAATGACTACTGGATAAACAATGAAATGAAGGCAGAAATAAGATGTTCTTCAAAATCAATGAGAACGAAGACACAACATACCAGAATCTCTGTGACACATTTAAAGAAGTGTCTAGAGGGAAATTTATAGCTCTAAATGCCCACATGAGAAGTGAGGAAATATCTAAAATTGACACCCTATTGTCACAGTTAACAGAACTAGAGGAGCAAGATCAAAAAAACTGAAAACCTAGCAGAAGACAAGAAATAACTAAGATCAGAGCAGAACTGAAAAGGATAGAGACACAAGAAAACCTTCAAAAAAATCAATAAATCCAGGAGCTGGTTTGTTGAAAAGATCAACAAAATGATCTTTTTTGAAAAGATCAACACTATCCAGACTAAGAAAAAAAGAAAGACAGAAGAATCAAATAGATGCAATAAAAAATGATAAAGGGGATATCATCACTGATTCCACAGAAATTCAAACTACCATCAGAGATTATTATAAACAACTCTATGCACATAAACCAGTAAATTTAGAAGAAATGGATAAATTCCTGGAAATTTACACCCTCCCCAGACTAAACCAGGAAAAAGTTGTATCCCTGAATAGACCAATATCAAGGTCCAAAGTTGAGGCAGCAATTAATAGCCTACCAACCAAAAAAAGTCCAGATGCAGATGGGTTCACAGATGAATTCTACCAGATGTACAAAGAGGAGCTGGTACCATTCCTTCTGAAACTATTCCAAACAATACGAAAAGGGGAAATACTCTGTAACTAATTTTGTGAGACCAACATCATCCTGATACCAAAACCTGGCAGAGACACAACTAAAAAAGATAAGTTTAGGACAATATCCATGATGAACATCAATGCAAAAATCTTCAGTAAAATACTGGCAAATCAAATGCAACAGCACATCAAAAAGCTTATGCATCATGATCAAGTAAGCTTCATCCCTGGGATGCAAGCCTGGTTCAACATATACAAATCTATAAACCTAATCCCTCACATAAACAGAATCAAAGACAAAAACCACAGTTATCTCAATAGATGCAGAGCAGGCCTTCAACAAAATTCAACAGCACTTTATGCTAAAAACTCTTAATAAACTAGGTATCAATTGAATGTATCTCAAAATAATAAAAGCTATTTATGACAAACCTATAGCCAACATCATAATCACACTGAATGGGCAAAAACTGGAAGCATTCCCTTTGAAAACTGGCACTAAACAAGGCTGCCTAATCTCACCATTCCTGTTCAACATAGTATTGGAAGTTCTAGCCAGAGCAATCAGGCAAGAAAAAGAGATAAAGAGTATTCAATTAAAAAAAGAGGGAGTCAAATTGTCTCTATTTGCAGACCACATGATTGTATGTTTAGAAAACCCCATCTTCTCAGCCCCAAATCCCCTTAAGATGTTAAGCAACTTCAGCAAAATCTCAAAATACAAAATTGATGTGCAAAAACCGCAAGCATTCTTGTACACCAATAACAGACAAACAGGGACCCAAATCATAAGGGAACTCCCATTCACAATTGCTACAAAGAGAATAAAATACCTAGGAATACAACCAACAAAGGAAATAAAGGACCTCTTCAAGGAGAACTACAGACCACTGCTCAGCAAAGTAAGAGAGGACACAAACAGATGGAAAAACATTCCATGCTCATGGTTAGGAAGAATCAATATTATGAAAATGGCCATGCTGCCCAAAGTAATTTATACATTCAATGCTATTCCCATCAAGCTACAATTGACCTTCTTCACAGAACTGGAAAAAAAAACGCTTAAGCTTCATATGGAACCAAAAATAGCCTGCATAGCCAGACAATCCTAAGCAAAAAGAACAAAGCTGGAGGCATCATGCTACCTGACTTTAAACTATACTTCAAGGCTACAGTAATCAAAACAGCATGGTTCTGGTCCCAAAACAGACATATAGACCAATGGAATGGAACAGAGGCCTCAGAAGTAATACTTCACACCTACAACAATCTGATCTTTGACAAACCTGACAAAAACAAGCAATGGGGAAAGAATTCCCTATTTAATAAATGGTGTTGGGAAAACTGGCTATACATGTGCAGAAATCTGAAACTGGATCCCTTCCTTACACCTTATACAAAAATTAACTCCAGATGTAAACATAAGACCTAACACCATAAAAACCCTAGAAGAAAATCTAGGCAATACCATTCAGGACATAGGCATAGGGAAGGACTTCATGACAAAAACACCAAAAGCAATGGCAACAAAAGCCAAAATAGACAAATGGGATCTAGTTAAACTTAAGAGCTCCTGCACAGCAAAAGAAACAATCATTAGAGTGAACCAGCAACCAAAAAAATGGGAAAATTTTTTGCAATCTATCCCTCTGAAAAAGGGCTAATATCTAGAATCTACAGAGAACTTAAACAAATACACAGGAGAAAAACAACCCCATCAAAAAGTGGGCAAAGTATGTGAACAGACGCTTTTCAAAAGAAGACATTTGTGCGGCCAAAGACATATGAAAAAGTGCTCATCAACACTGGTCGTTAGAGAAATGCAAATCAAAACCACATTGAGATACCGTCTCACACCAGTTAGAATGGCGATCATTAAAAAATCTGGAGACAACAAATGCTGGAGAGGATGTGGAGAAATAGCAACACTTTTACACTGTTGGTGGGAGTGTAAATTAGTTCAACCATTGTGGAAGATAATGTGACGATTCCTTAAGGATCTAGAAATAGAAATACCTTTGACCCAGTAATCCCATTACTTGGTATATACCCAAAGGATTATAAATCATTCTGTTATAAAGACACATGCACACATATGTTCATTGTGGCACTGTTCACAATAGCAAAGACTTGGAACCAATGCAAATGCCCATCTATGATAGATGGGATAAAGAAAATGTGGGACATATACACCATGGAATACTATGCAACCATAAAAAAGGATGAGTTCATGTCCTTTGCAGAGACATGGATGAAGCTGGAAACCATCATTCTCAGCAACCTGACACAAGAACAGAAAAGCAAACACTGCATATTCTCACTCATAAGTGTGTGTTTAACAATGAGAACACATGGACACAAGGAGGGGAACATCACACACTGGGGTCTGTTGGGGGTGGGGGGCTATGAGAGGGATCGCAGGGAATGGGGGGATTGGAGATGTATAACATTAGGAGAAATACCTAATGTAGATGACAGGGGGATGGAGGCAGCAAATCACCATGGCATGTGTATACCTATGTAAGAATTCTGCAAGATATTCACATGTACCCCAGAACTTAAAGTAAAATTAAAAAAAAAAAAAGCCTCATTGATATTTTACCTTGAATATAATGGAAATGTTTTAATTTGTTAAAAATTCTTAGGAAACCTGTTTGTTTTCTAAATAAAAATTCAGAGAATTCAGGAAAATCTTAGCATACTATGAATTGAACTAAGAAAATTTTGGTTGTAGGTTGATTTCTTTTTTACTTCCTTGTACAAATATTAAGTGTGCTGTGTGCTGCGCAACACCAGGGCATATTATTCAGACATGCTACAAGGTGTGTGGCACCACCTGGATTTATGCATTGTAGCAGTCTTGTATGAGAGCTAAAATGTGTGCATGCACTTAAAAGGTGTTCCATTAATCCTGTTTTTCCATTAACCATAGTCAATGTTATCAGAGTAAAGGGAAGGGAAAGTGTTGGAGAATCATTGTGGATTGTGTTCTATTTATTTCCACTGGAATTCTACAAAAAGACAGAATGTCATGCTAAATAAGTTTGGAGTTTGTCTTCAACCTTTTTTAATTTCTCTCATCTTTTCAGGCAGTCCTCAGGAAGATGAACAGTGTTGATTTAAATATCTTTAAAGCTGCTCTAGACTGTCATTACATGCATTCTGATTTCTGTGAGTGAATGATTGAGTATTTTTATTACTGAAACTGTTAAAGTTTGTTGATTTGAGTCTTGAAACAAAAATGGTCAATACACTGCTTTGGTATTTTAACTTATGTAAATTCAAAAATTCCAAGAGATAGTAAATATGGAGGTTCTGCTATTGAATTAAAGCTCATAATAGCTACATAATCTCTGAAAACTCAAGGTTTCTCTTCATGGACCTTGTAAGGTAATGTGAGAAGATCAGTCTCTGCATGGGATTACTAAACACACATAGAGAGGCTTATTGACATCAACACTATGAAATGAATATCTCTAGCTTGACATAATTTGGGTCTTGAGAAATTGTGCTTTGTGGTAATTGACTTCTTTACTTGAATCATCTTGGTAATATTGTAGTCGGGGTAATACAATTGGTGTATTTCTCCAGTTAGGTCTAAAATTGATCAACAAACTATCACTAGTAGAAAGAATTGATGATTTTCAAAAGAATCAATCATCACTTATTGAATGCCTACAACAAGCAGGAAACTCTTGTCAGAAGCATCTAGTTTCCTGAAAATCAGGTTATCTTTATAAACGATTCTGAAAGATTTAAAGTAGAATTAAATTTGAACTGCAAATTTCCATCCAAAATGGAAATGACATTCAGCTTGGCAGTGCTGGGCACCTGGCCCTTGTGTTTAGGAAATGTACCAAGTCAGACCAACTGGACATGGGGCAGAACAGAATGCTGTGCTGGAGGAGGCCCAAGTGAAATGAGTGTTATCAGTCTTTAATTGATGGAGCTCTGGTGGTCTCAATTCCTCTAATCCCTGGAAGAGTTTTATACATTTTAACACTGCCCATATGCCAGCAGATTGCAGCATCCAGCTGGCGGGATCAGGCATTTAGGTTGGTTAGTGTAGAGGCCTGCAGGCCTGCAATGACTTCAGGGACCACCCTAGGAGCCAGTTAGGAATGAAGGCACAGGAAACAGACGTCTTTGTGCATGTAGATATCCTGATGGATACTTGAACAGCGCAAGGAGGGACTCTATGCTGGTGTTATTCGTTCTCGATAAGGTGGAAAGTTCCTAAATATAAAAGAAGAGGCTTGGGTTTTTTATCATAAATTTGCATCTCTCCAGGGAAACCATGGTCACTTCATTTGAAGTAGGTGTCCCTTGAGAAGATGTTGCAAAAATGGATTTGCCTCACAAATAGTGATTTAGTCCAGGAAAGTCAGAGTCACCTCCAGATGGCACTCAGTCCTTGGACCTTTTTTTGGCTCTGGCTTCATTCATGTTTGGTGCCACGGCTGGTTTCTGATCCCAAATGTTGTCTTTGGGTATCTGCTAGGTAGGAGCTGCACATGGTGACAACATATCTGTGGGAAGAATGTTACTTCTTCGATGTCTCTGAATAAGGAAATCCAAGAGAAAATGTCAATGGAATTTTCAGAGGAGAGAAAGAAAAAACCTGAATGGAGGCTGGGTAGCTCCCCTGCCTATAGTATCAAATCTCCCATTTTCTTGTTTCTTACGCTGATTTCCTAAGACCTACTTTACTTGCTTTGCCCAATTTCCTCCCAGACTCACTCTTTAAGGCTGAGCTCATTATTTTTGAGATAATCTGAAACATGTGGCACTTTTTAATATGACATGATATTTGCTGCAGTGAAGAACCAAGAAAAGGAAACTTTTTTTGTGACCTCAGGGCTACTTGTTTTCTTATGCGAACGTTAGGAAAGCAAACAGTTAGAGTTGGGGTCTGGGAGCAGCAATCTCAGTCAGAGGTGGCAATGTGCTGCATCAAATGTGAGACAATCAGTGCCATCTCAAAAGCAATCTACTGGTTTAATTCCATTACCAATTGTCGGTTACTTCTTCCTTTGTGGGCTCCCAGAATGCTCTGATATATCCATTCTCAACCTAAATGTTTCTAGAAAAAATTTCTTTTATTTAAATACAATGGATGTACTATAGGTGGATCACAGAGGATTTTTAGGGCAGTTAAGGTCTTCTGTATGATACTACAATGGTGGACACATGTCATTATGCATTTGTGCAAACCCATAGAATGTACAACACCAAGAGTCAGACCTGGTGTACACAATTGCCTTTGGACGTGTCAAGGTAGTCTCATTGACTGCAACACATGCACCACCGCGGCAGAGGATGTGGATAGTGGGGGAGGTTGTGCATGTGTTGGGGAAGGGAGTGGATGGGAATTACTTGTCCCTTCCTCTTAATTTTTCTGTGAACCTTAACCCTGATCTAAAAAGAATAAGATCTTAAAGACACAGAGACATAAACCAGATACACCCAAAACTATACACAGTAGCATGAAATCCACTAATTTTAGATTTCTGATCAATTGGTTTCAGGTTAAGCAAAAGGTTATTTATCAAGATCTCTTTAAATACTATAAAATAAATGTGTTTCATAGAATGCATGATGTATGATTATTAAAGCTACATGACAGCTAGTACTGCCTTGGAGTCCTACTCATGCTGCTTTTTAGGGTAGGCATGCAGCACCCAATGCACTAGGAATATGCAGCATGTTTGAAAAATATCCTTGCATGTAATTTGTGTAAGGATAAGCAAACTTATGTAATTAGCAAGAATACAGAAATATAAAGGGACATATGTAGACATGTATGTGAAAATATCTAGCATGAATTCTATCTTTTGATGTGAAAAATAAACTTGCCAGGTAATTTTCCTTTCAAGCATTCAAATATCTTTGTTAATTCTAAATTCATTATGCTTTTGAGTCCTATTTTTAAAATTCTTTTACATTTCACTGCTGGTTAAAAATTTCAATCTTACCTAAAGATCTATGCTGGAATAATTTGATGCAATTCTCATAGTGACTTGAGGAACTTATGTGCAACTTTGGTGGAATTCGGTAATCATCCCTACTAATGGTTCTTACAAATCTACATAACACTTTGGGTGTATAATATGAAGAAACTTATCACCTAAAAACATCCATAAATCCAACTCACTTGAGCAAGAATAGGCTAAAATTTATTGGAATCGTACTATGGACAAATCATGATTTTTATTAGTCAGTGTTCAGGCAGGTTAACAAAAGCCACATTAGATATATTGAACAGAAGGAGATTTCATGTAAGACATCAATTATAGAAGGCTTGGAAAATATGGAGGGACAAAGGAGGAAGAAAAATAATTTATACTACGAATGAAACTATTACTCATGACCTGAAGTGCTGGTTCTCCCATAGCTGCTATAGAAATCGTGGCCTCTGCAGAAACCCATGTGCCAGCACTCCTATCAGCATTACATTTCTCCCTATGGAACGGAAAATTCTACATCCTCCAGATCCTGTATTCTAGGTGGTTTAGAGACAACACTTGGTGGTAGCCAGAATTCTAAGATGGCTGGACCAGCTTATGCCCCTCCAGTTGAGAGCATGAGTGGGGCCTGTGAATATGATAGATGCCACATCTATAATTAGATCATGTTCTATGCCAAAGGTGAAGGGAATTTTACTTTAATTAAGATCTCTAATCAAAGATTTTGAGTAAATCAAAGGCCCATAGTTGGGCCTGGCATTAGCAGGGCAGCCCTTATTAGAGGGTCTATAAGGCAGAGAGGCTCTCTCCTGCTGTCCTGGAAGACAAGTAACCCTCAGTTCTACAGATGCAGAGAAGTGAGTACTACCAACAAACTCTGTGAGCCTGGGACAGTAAGAACCTCAAGCTTCAGATGAGCCCTCAGCCCCAGCCCACACCTTGCTTATAGTCCTTTGAGACCCCAGGCAGAAGATTCAGTTAAGTCATGCCCAGAATCATCACCCACAGAAACCTGGATAATAAATAGGTGTTGTTTTCTCTTGCTAAGTTTGTGATAATTCACCATGCCACAATGGAAATTAATGCAGCATCAAATATGAGTTGTTGGTTGAGAGAATTATATCACTTTTTAGGTACAACATTTCAAACTTCCATGATGTGGTCTCCAGCTGGTTCATTAACTGAGTCTTCCATGGGCTGTTTCAAATTTCTACGAGGCAGGCAGCTTCCAGATGTGGCAAAGTCAGTGAATTCCATGGGTGTGGGCCCACTGTAGCACTATTTTGCTGTAAAAAAAAAAAAAAAAAAAAAAAAAGTGTTCTTAGTAGAAGTAGTGTATTGTGGAAAACCATGCCTGTGACTACAGCATTCTGCAGGCCTGTGATGGTGGTGCTGGCAGAACTGTGGGCAGGGAAGGTGCATTCACATCCAGATTACATGTGTACAGATAGTCCCTAGCTTATGGTGGTTCGACTTAACGACTTTTGACTTTATGATGGTGTGAAAGTGATACGCATTCCATAGAAACTGCACTTTGAGTATCCACACAACTCTTCTGTTTTTCTTGTTCAATAGAATATTAAATAAGCACATGAGATGTCAACATTTTATTATAAAACAAGTTTTGTGTTAGATAAGTATGCCCAACTGTGGCTAACATAACCGTTCTGAGCATGTTTAAGGCAAGCAAAGCTAAGCTATGATGTTCAGTAGGTTAGGCATATTAAAGCATGTTTCACTTAGGATTTTTTCAACATAGGATAGGTTTATTGGGACAGAACCCCATTCTAAACCAAAAAGCATCTGTGCTATGGTAAGGGAAATATGGAATGGTAGGATCCAAACATAATCAACTTGACACAGGTGGCTGGCTGCTCCTCCCAGGAATTATGCCATACTAGGAGTCTCAAGGGCCTTTGCTATTTCAGGTTTAGCAACAGATAGCATCTCTAACCAGATACAACTTGGGGAGGAGAATTACCCAAGGACTTCTCCATAGAAGGCCCTGAATACCTTCTTTTCCTGCTACCATGGCCATTTTTTTTTTTTTTTTTTTTACATAAACCTCAGAAAATAACAGGGTGGATAAGGAAATGAGTGAGATTCACAGATCATCACCTCCTCCACCTGATTTCTAAGAGCCTTCTCTTCAGGGGAACTCTTAGGGTGAATGTCCACATAAAGATGTTCACATGCTACCCCCATTCTGAGGGGTTCATCTAGAGGTATTTTCCCAGAATTTCTGGTCGCTCATTTTCCATCTTTTCTTTCCCATTTCTGTCTATTTGGCCACAGTGTTATATTCACTATGAATGTTTGTGTGCTCCTATAATCTCTATGTTAAAATCGTCACCCCAAGGTGATGGTATTAGGAGGTGTGGTCTTTGGGAGGTGATTAGCTCATGAGGGCAGAATCCTCACCAGTGGGATTAGTGCCCTTTCAAAAGAGGTTCCAGAGAGCACTATGGCCCTCTTTCTGCCATGTGAGAACACAGCAAGAGATTGACCACCTATGAGACACCAAATCTTCTGGCATCTTGATCCTGGCCTTCTCAGACTCCAGAACTGTGAGAAATAAATGTTTGTTGTTTATAAGCCTCTGAGTCCATGCTAGTTTTGTTATAGCAGCCCACGCTGACCAAGACATTAATTCTGGCCATCATTTAATCCAGGTAAAGTTGACAATCTGATGTGCTACTGTAAGATCTTTCTATCTGGTAGATTTCCCTTAACTGCTGTCTTTCAGTGACAGGCATAGCAGAGATAATGCAGCAGCAGCAGAACGAGTCTTCTCTTCTTTCACCAACTGGCATGTAAAGCTTCCTTCATCAACTGGCATGTGGAGCTTCTCTCAGGTATAAGAGAAGGTGGAAAATGAGGAAGGAGAGGTGTCATGGAAGGATGAATTGCCTGCACGTGCATGTAAATAATATTTTTAGGATCTGATACAATATCTTGGGTGAACATTTGTCTTACTAAGGCACCTGGTATATTGATACTGCTTCTTCTTGATCACCAGCTTCAATCAGCATAAATTCCTAATGCAGTGAACTTCTGCAATACTCCATGATGTATCAAGACAATCGTGTTTCCTGAAGATTAGATTATGACAAAACACAGAAGATGACACAGCTCTGAGATAAGTAGTGAAAGCGTACCACTGCCCTTGCCAGCTGAAAGCAAATTAAGGTTTCTAGAAATAACCAGTGGGTTTAGAGAAAAAACTTTACTAAACAGTAACATATAGAGACTCTCAGTTGTATTGATTTGAGCAAGGAAAAATATCCTATTTAGGGAAATAGCTGCAGTTGGAGTAATCACCAATAAAGTTTACAATAATCCACAATGATGATCCCAAATGTTATCACTTTCTGGAAAAAAATCTAACTGGTGAATTAAAGGGCCATGTGACACAAATTACAACCTCTTTCACTTTCAAGTATTTCACTGTGGCACTGATATCTGTAAATCCCCAGGGATGTGGTATTGCTTTTGTGTTACTCTTTTGGTTTGCGGGGCTATTTCCTGGGGCCTATACATTGTTCTTTATGCTATGATAATCTTCATCCTACAGATCAGGGAACCCAGATGGGACTTCTTGCAGCTGATGATTTTGTCTATTTTCAACTCTGCTCCAAGAGTTGGTCATATAATCACAGCTGGTCTATCATGCATCCAGTAACCTCACTGAGAGAGAGATGGACTTGGATCTAACCTCTCTTTCTTTTCTGACTTCCTAAAACACTCACAGACCAGTGAGACATAGTGACATTTTGGGTTTCCAGTAACTTTCATGGGCACTCTATTAGTCAGGGTTCTCTAGAGGGGCAGAACTAATAAGGTAGATGGTTAGATGTATATATGAATGGGAGTTTGTTAAGAAGAATTGACTCACAGAATCTCAAGGTGAAGTCCATGGTAGGCTGTCTACAAGCTGAGGAGCAAGGAAGCCAGTC
Organism: Sapajus apella; assembly: GCF_009761245.1. Lineage (NCBI taxonomy): Eukaryota > Metazoa > Chordata > Mammalia > Primates > Cebidae > Sapajus > Sapajus apella. The sequence goes on from NW_022437052.1 coordinate 3,001,183, forward strand.
TGAGTCCCAAAACCTCAAAAGTATGTAAGCCAACAGTTCAGCCTTCAGTCTGTGGCTGAAGCCCCAGGAGCCCCTGGAAAAACAATGGTCTAAGTCCAAGAGTCCAAAAGCTGAAGAACTTGGAGTCTGATATTTGAGGGAAGGAAGTATCCAGCATGGGAGAAAGATGAAGGCTGGAAGACTCAGCAAGTCAGCCAAATCCACCTTCTGCCTTTTTCTAGCTGCATTGACAGCCGATTAGATAGAGCCAACCCACACTGTGGGTGGGTCTTCCTGAGGGTGGGTCTTCCTCTCCCAGGAAGAATGTTAATCTCTTCTGGCAACACTCAGTAATGCCCAAATATACCCAGAAACAATACTTTGCATTCTTCAATCCAATCAAGTTGATGCTTAATATTAATCATCACAGGCACTAAACATTACCTTAGAGCCTGTATCAGAATGTCTAGTTATTTTCCTTCAACTTTTTGCAAGGTTATTTCCATATGGTAATGGGAAAAGGCATGGAGGAAAATATATGGAGGATACTTACAGCAGTGTAGTAAGATTTTTCGTAAGTGAAGCTGGAATCATTTTTATTTAAGGGATATCAAGTCTGTGATGTGTTGTGAACAACTATAGTCCAACTCTGTATGATATTTAAAGAGATTTATTCTGAGCCAAATATGAGTGATCCTGGCCCAAGATACAGCCCCAGAAGATTCTGAGAACATGTGCCCAAGTTGTTTGTGCTACAGCTTAAACATTTTTTACATTTTAAGGAGACTTAAGACATCAGTCAAGATATGTAATGAAGCACCTACATTGTCTAGGGTAAACACTCAAGGTTCATTGTCTCATGCCAGGAAAATTTAGGACATGGACACACACAGGAGCTTAGGAGTGGAGATTTAGTAGGCAAAATAGAGATAAAGAGAAAGGCAAACAGCTCTCTCTTTAATGAGAGAGTGGGGACTTCTGAGAGGAAAGACCAGCTGGTGGCAGATGCACCAGATTTTATAGTGAGGCTTGAGGGTGTGGTGTCTGATTTACATAGGGCTCCCAGATTGGTTCAATCAGGTGTGAGATTTTCATAGCTTGTGGGGAAGGCTAGTTATCACACTCTAAACTTATTATGCAAATGGATTTTCCCCTTGGCCAGTGCCATTTTGTCTGCTTCTTACTGAACATGTGGCTGGAAGAGAAGGAAAGATGGGGCTGCCATTTCGAACATGATTGGCACAACTGCCATCATCTATGTCTGCAGCTCAGTTTTACAGGCTGCTCTTAGTTAGAAAGGAAAATAATTTTAAGCTGCTTTTCACTAAAAGGAAAACCTTACAGAGGACTTCCTTAACTTCATTATATGCCTAAGTAACTTCTTAACTACCGTATCGTTTCTCTGATGACCAGTGATGATGAGCTTTTTTTCGTATGTTTGTTGGCAGAATAAATGTCTTCTTTTGAAAAGTGTCTGTTCATATGCTTTGCCCACTTTTTGATGTGGTTTTTTTTTTTTTTTCTTGTAAATTTCTTTAAGTTCTTTGTAGATTCTGGATATTAGCTTTTTGTCAGGTGGGTATATTGCAAAAATTTTTTCCCATTCTGTTGGTTGCTGGTTCACTCTATTGATAGTTTCTTTTGCTGTGCAGAAATTCTTAAGTTTCTATGATCCCATTTGCCTAATTTGGCTTTTGTTGCTATTGCTTTTAGTGTTTTAGTCATGAAGTCCTTGTCCATATCTATGTCCTGAATGATATTGCCTAGGTTTTCTTCTAGAGTTTTTATGGTGTTAGGTCTCATGTTTAAATCTTTAATCCATCTAGAGTTAATTTTTGTATAAGGGGTAAGGAAGGGATCCAGTTTCAGTTTTCTGTATATGCTAGCTATTTTTCCCAACACCATTTATTAAATAGGGAATCCTTTCCCCATTGCTTCTTTTCGTTAGGTTCATTAAAAATCAGAAGATTGTAGTCATGTGACATTCTTTCTGAGGACTCTGTTCCATTCCATTGGTCTATATCTCTGTGTTTTGGTACCAGTATCATGCTGTTTTGATTACAGTAGCCTTGTAATATAGTTTGAAGTCAGGCAGCATGATGCCTCTAGCTTTGTTTTGTTTTTGTTTTTGTTTTTGTTTTTGTTTTTGTTTTTGCTTAGGATTGTCTTGGCTATGCAGGCTCTTTATTGGTTCCATATGAAGTTTAAGGTGTTTTTTTCCAATTCTGTGAAGAAAGTCATTGGTAGCTTGATGGGGATACCATTGAATCTATAAATTACTTTGGGTAATATGGCCATTTTCACAATATTGATTCTTTCTAACCATGAGCATGGAATGTTTTTCCATCTGTTAGTGTCCTCTCTTGAGCAGTGGTTTGTAGTTCTCCTTGAAGAGGTCCTTCAAATCCCTTGTTAGTTGTATTCCTAGGTATTTCATTGTCTTTGTAGCAATTGTAAATGGGAGTTCACTCATGATTTAACTCTCTGTCTGTTATTGGTATATAGGAATGCTTGTGATTTTTGCACGTTGATTTTGTATTTTGAGACTTTGCTGAAGTTGCTTATCAGCTTAAGGAGATTTTGGGCTGAGATGATGGGGTTTTCTAAACCTACAGTTAGGTCATCTGCAAACAGGAACGATTTGATGTCCTCTCTTCCTATGTGAATACCCTTTATTTCTTTCTTTTGCTTGATGGCTCTTGCCAGTACTTCCAATACTATGTTGAATAGGAGTAGTGAAGGAGGGGCACCGTTGTCTTGTGCTGGTTTTCAAAGGGAATGCTTCCAGTTTTTGCCCATTCGGTATGATATTGGCTGTGGGTTTGTCATAAATAGCTCTTTTATTTTGAGATATGATCCATCGATACCTAGTTTATTGAGAATTTTTAGCACAAAGGGCTGTTGAATTTTGTTGAAGGTCTGCTCTGCATCTATTGGGATAATCATGTGGTTTTTGCCCTTGGTTCTGTTTATGTGATGGATTACATTTATAGATTTGCAGATGTTGAACCAGCCTTGCATCCCCAGGATGAAGTCTACTTGATCATGATAAATAAGCTTTTTGATGTGCTGTTGGATTCGGTTTGCCAGTATTTTATTGAATATCTTTGCATCAATGTTCATCATGAATATTGGCCGGAAGTTTTCTTTTTTAGTTTTGTCTCTGCCAGGTTTTGGTATCAGGATGATGTTGGTCTCATAAAACTAGTTAGGGAGTATTCCCCCTTCTTGCATTGTTTGGAATAGTTTCAGAAGAAATGGTACCAACTCCTCTTTGTAAATTTAGTAGAATTTGGCTGTGAACTCATCTGGTCCTGGGGTTTTCATGATACCGGTAGTTAGGAAATTTTTGTCTAATCCAAGGTCACTGATTTTTGCTTGTTTTCTTTCATAAGTTATAGCATTTGGTTCATATTTAGATATATGTTTAATTTGGGGTAATTTTTATATAGGGTTTGAGACATAAATAGAGGTTTATTTATTTACTCTTGCGTATGGATATTCAATTGTTCCAACTAGTTGTGAGAGAGATGGAATGCCCTACAAAACCTGAAAAACTTACTATGTCGCTCTTTGCAGAGAAGTTTCCTGACTTTTACTCTGTATACCTCTCCTTACTCCAATTCCATACTGCCATGATAACTATGACATAGTAAGTCTTAAAATCAGCTAGTGTAAGCTCTATAATTTTGTAATAAAGTTTTTTAAATCAAATTTATTTTGTGTAGGAAATTTCTTTGACTTTCCATATAATTTTAAGAAAAGCCTTGTCAATTTTTATAAGAAATCATGCTGAGATTTTCATGGTACCTTCATGAAACATATGATTTTGGAGAAAATTGACACATTGCCTCATTCCTTGCATTGATATTTACTTTGTCTGATATTAATACAGCCACTCCAGCCTTTTCCTGATTAGTATTTTAAAAGTATATCATGCTCTGTTCTTTTGCTTTAAACATATTAGTGTTTTACATTTAAATATTTTAGACAATACAGATTTGCCTTGCTTTTAAAATCCAGTCTAAAAATCTTTCTTTTAAAATTGTGTTTTTTGACTATGTACAGTCAATGCAATTTTTGACACCATTGAACTTTAACTGATTGTCTTCACATTACTTTTACTATTCGCGTATCTGTTTTTTGGGGGATTTTCTCCCAAATATTTGCTATCTTTGATTAAGTATATGATTTTAATAGTTATTCTATAGTTTACAATATACATCTTTAAGTAATAATGGTTTATGTTTAAGTAACATTGTAGAGCTCACACATAATATATGAACCACTCAATTATGTCCCACCATTTTCCTCTCTCAATTTTTGGCCATTGTTTTCATGAATTTTATATACAATACAAAATATATTCATTTTTGCTTTAAATCACTGACAATATTTTAAGCCAAACAACTGGGAAAGTTATTTTTTGTATGTACCCACATATTTACCATTTCTAGCGTTCTTTATTTCTTTATGCAGATTTAAATTTGCATATAGCATATTTTATTTTTCCTAAAATCCTTCCTTATGATGCAGGTGTATAGACAATACATCCTTCCTGCTTTTGGTTGTCTGAAAAGTTCTTGATTTTGAAAGATACTTTTACGTGATATGAAAATCAAGTTTTACAGTTATTTTCTTTCAAGGCTTTGAGATTGTATTCCATTGCTTCTGGCTTGCTTTGTGTCTAAAAAAATTCTGCATTTATACTGATCTTGTTTCTCTGTAGCAACGTGTCTTTTCCTGTGGATGCTTTTGAGTTTTCTCTTTATTACTGATTTTCAGCAAATTTGATTGTAATGTTCCTCAGTGTGCTTTTATTTGTGTTTACCCTGCTTGAATGTTTGTTGACACTTTTGTATCTATGTCTTTATAGTTTTCATAAAACTGGTAATTTTTTTGGCTTTCTTTCTGTGAAATACTTCTTCTGCCCTGTTTTTATCTTTTTGTAGGGGTCCAATTACATACATGTTTATTTGCTTAATATTGTTCCACACCTCACTGACCCTGCTAAGTTTTTTTTCTATTTCATGTAGATAGTTTCTCTTGCTGTGTCTTCAAATCCACTGATCTTTTCTTTTTCAGTGTCTAGTCTTAATCCTATCTGGTACATTTTTCTTGTTAGATTTTGTATTTTTCCTTCTAGATATTTTATCTGGTACTTTTTTACCTCTTTAATTTATCTCCTTATTAAGATCATATTTTTCTTTACAATCTTTGACAGGTAAACATTTTGTAATAGTCATTTAAAACTCCTTTGTAAATTCTAACACATCTGCCACTTTTGCTTCTGTTTCTATTGACTTTTCTCCCTCTCATGAATGTGGATCATATTTTTCTGCTTCTACTTTTGGTTACTATATATTGATTTGGTGTCAGACATTTTGATTTTTTTGTTGTCGATTGCCTGACTTTTTTCCTTTAAATATTTTTGGTAGGTAGTTACGGTTTTGGTGAGCTTTATCCTTTTGAGAGTTACCACTAAATTTTATTAAGGTGAACTTGAGTTCCTTGGTAGTTCCTTTTTCTGGATTCTTGGAATGTTTCCTTATGCATGTGCAGCTTGATGTCAGGGAAGAGACAAGGAGATCCGTGTGCAGATTTCTAGAGCTTCTTTTCTGTGTAGCTCCTTTCTCTCCAGAACTCTCCCCAACAATTGCCAACCAACACAGTCTCTCTGAACTGAGATTTATTATCTCATCTACTCAGCAGGTCCATTGCTCTCTGCTTGGGACCACTACCCTTCACTGTGGTTCAAAATGTGCCTTCAGGCTAAAAGGAATCGCAATATTGAGTGTGTCAGGGGTGGGAATGCAGTGTTTCATAGTCCTGCACTGCAAGTTTGTCAATGTCTACAAACAAGCGATTTTTAAATTTGGCTATGATTCTGTCTAGTGGATTTTTTTGTTGTTGGAAGCTTTTTTACTGTGGCTTTAATTTCGTTACTTTTTAAAATTATTATACTTTAAGTCCTAGGGTACATGTGCAGAAGGTGCAGGTTTGTTACATAGGTACACACCGTGCCATGGTGGTTTTATTGGTCTATTAAAGATTTTTTTTCTTCCGGGTTTAATCTTGGGACGTTATATGTTTTCAGGAGTTTATCCATGTCGTCTAGGTTTTCTAGTGTGTGCACATGAGGATGCTCATAGTAGACTCTGATGATCTTTTATATTTCTGTGGTATCAAATGTTATACCACCTTTATCATTTCTAATTGTGCTTATTTGAATCTTCTCTCTTTTTTTTTTCTTGGTTAATGTAGCTATTGGGCTATCAATTTGGTTTATCTTTTCAGATAATCAATGTTTTATTTCATTGATTCTTTGTACCTTTTTTGAGGGGGTTGATTTGTTTTTGAAATGTGATATTAGATTGTTACTTTGAGATCTTTTTATCTTTTTGATAGAGGCATTTAACGCTATAAACTTTCCTTTTAGCACTGTTTTTGCCGTATCCTAGAGGGTTTAGTATGTTGTATCTCTATTTTCATTCATTTCAAACTTTTCTTGACTTCTGCCTTAATTTGTCACTTACCCAAAAATTGTTTAGGAGCAAGTTGTTTAGTTTCTATGTATTTGTGTAGGTTTGAGAGTTTCTCTTGGTATTGATTTCTAATTTTATTCCATTGTAGTCCAATAAGATACTTGATATGGCTCTGATATCTTTTTGGCCTTTTGAGACTTGTTTTATGGCTATGCATATGGTCTATTTTGGAGAGTGTCTCAAAATATATATTCATTGGTTTAAATAAAATAATCTGTAAATATCTGTTGGGTCCATTTGGTCTAAAGTCCAGTTTAAGTCCAGAGTTTCTTGGTTGATGATCTGTCTAGTGCTGTGAGTGGGATGTTGAAATTCCCCACTACTATTGTATTGCTGTCTGTCTCTTTTCTCAGGCCTATTAGTATTTGTTTTATGAATCTGAGTGCTCCAGATTGGGTGTATACATATTTAGAATAGTTATATCTTCTTGTTGAGTCAAACCTCTTATCATTATATAATAACCTTTGTCTTTTGTTGTTGTTGTTTTTACTGTTGTTAGTTTACAGCCTGTTTTATAACATGTTTTATAAACATGGCAACTCCTGTTCACTTCTGTTTTCTGTTTTCATGGTATGTCTTTTTACCCCTCTTTACTTTGAGCCTGTGGCTGTCTTTACCCATTCGGTGGGTCTATTGTAGGAAACTTGCTGTAGTTTCTAAAGACCGTTTTTCTTTTCTTTTTTTTTAGATGGAGTTTCATTCTTGCTGCCCAGGCTGAAGCGCAAGGGTGCAGTGCTGGCTCACTGCAACCTCACTGCAACCTCTGCCTCCCAGGTTCAAGCAATTTTCTCCTGCTTCAGTCTCTCACGTAGCTGGGATTCCAGGTGCCTGACACCATGCCTGCCTATTTTTTGTATTTTTAGTAGAAACAGGATTTCACCAAGTTGTTCAGGCTGTTCTCAAACTCCATCCACCTCAGCTTACCAAAGTTCTGGGATTATAGGCATAAGCAACCACACCCAGTCCAAGACCCATTTTCAGGTCACTATTTTTCTCTTAATTTGACTTTTAAAAAATTTAGTCAAATATACATTAGATGTGCCTGGATGTTTCTATTTGAACTAGTTTCTCACATTTTGAATTATCCTTATATTAAACTTAAATATACAACTATGTTTATCAAGTTTAACTTCATAAAGGTTAACTTTATAACTTTATAAAGTTATAACAGTAATAAGTTATATTGTAACTGAAATAAGTTATAACATAAACTTTATAACTTTATAAACATAGTTACTTTATATTTGATATTTGAAAATCCCATTAGCTGTAGTATTTGGGGGCCATACTTTTTGCTTTTATTTCTGTTGTCTTTAGAATTTAAAAGAGGTTTATACTATTTGAATTTCGAGCTTATCATATGAAGGGTTTGGTAGAGAGTGCTTTCATTTGACAGTTTTTGAGTTTATTTATTCAGGTTGCCCTAGTGTGCTATGAATTCAGAAGCACTTTATTTCTTGATATTGTAATCCTGAATAATTCTCGTAGTATAAATTTCACCCCCAGGTGAGGTCTCAGCAGTATTTTAAATATCTGAGAAATGTTTTATTTTCCTACTTCACCCAAGGTTGAGATGGACCTAGAGAGATTTTCTCTTCTATTTGTTGGAGAAAACAATTTTTTTCTGGCTCATTTATTTTCATATGCGTTTGGTTCTCTCTTTATATATCACCCATACACTTGTGCAGAAACAAGTGTTTACCTGCCATTCCCACTTGTACATATGGATATTAAAATCATATGTCCTAGCATCAGCAGGTACTCACAAGGCACATGTGATAGGGGTGTTTCCTTATCAATCTGGTCTGTACACCCCATGAGGAGAGCAACTTCTTATATGCTGAATTATGTTCATAAGAAATTGCTCATCCTCAGTTGTAAGAATTTTTAATATATCTTATTCAGCCTTTGTAGTAGCTTCTAGTAGTTTCTTTTTTCTAACTCTGTACGCTTTTGAAAGCACAGTGTCTGGCATTACTTGTCAATATAATGTCAATGGGAGCAGAACACTTTTCTGCTTACTTCCATATCCCAAAACTTATCATATTGCCTGTCACTTAAAAAAATAAACCTTTTAGACCGGGCGCGGTGGCTCACACCTGTAATCCCAGCACTTTGGGAGGCTGAGGCGGGTGGATCACGAGGTCAAGAGATCAAGACCATCCTGGTCAACACGGTGAAACCCCGTCTCTACTAAAAATACAAAAAATCAGCTGGGCATGGCGGTGCATGCCTGTAATCCCAGCTACTCAGGAGGCTGAGGCAGGAGAATTGCCTGAACCCAGGAGGCGGAGGTTGCGGTGAGCCAAGATCGCGCCATTGCACTCCAGCCTGGGTAACAAGAGCGAAACTCTGTCTCAAAAAAAAAATAATAATAAATCTTTTATTTTGAGAGAGCTATAGATTGGTATTCCATTTTAAGAAATACTCCAGAGAGATTTCATGTACTCTTTCACTCAGTTTCCTCCAGTGGGAACATCTTGCAAAATCATAGTATGATATCACAGCCAGTTGACATTAATACATTCCATTAATCTTTTGTGTTTCTTTAGTTCTCTGAATTTTTATTGTGCATCTAGTATGATCTTTCCACCACCAAAGCTAAGACACAGAAAAACTCCAACACTAGAAGGATGCTTCATGTTGTCTTTATAGCCACATGCACCTCCATCTGTCCTACTTTCTCCCCGTTCCATCTCAAACCCTTGCAACCACTAACATGTTCTCCATTTTCATAAATTTTTGTCATTTCAAGAATGTCATGTAGATAAAATCATGCAATATGTGGCCTTTTGAATTAGACATTTTCGTTCCACATAGCTTTCTAGGATTCATTCACATTAATGTGTGTACCAATAGGGTGTTTCTTTTTATTGTTGAGTAATATTCCATGGAATGAATGTAATGGTTTGTTTAACTATTTATTGATATGTTAGTGCTGACATCTACCATTTTATCATTTTCTTTTTGTTCAAGAGTCTCAATTAGCTATTTATTAAAGCAAATTCTGCTAGTGAGAAATTATTGGCTTTACTTAGTTTGAGAATATCTTTATTCCCCCTACATTCCTAAAGGAAAAAAAAAAACAGCTTTTCAGCTCTACAGCTTTTAGTTGACAGTTTTTTGCTTTCCACACTTGAAAAATGTTGTGCTACTTCAATGTGGTCTCCATACTGCAGATGAAAATTCTGCTGTCATCCATATTGGGGAACTCCTATAGGAAATGTATCTCTATGCTTTAACTGCTTTCAAGATTTATCTGGGGGAATGTCTTGTGGGATGTGGTTACAGTATCACTTGACTTCGCAGAAGCTTCATGATGCTATTTCATCTGTTTGGTTTATCTACTCTATTGGGACTCCCACTTGTCCCTGTAGGTGCTGCCTGAGGCAGTGTAAGAACGTTTCCCAGGCCGGCCTCCAGGTGCCACCAGGTGGGGTAGAGAAACTGGTGATAAAGTGACCTTTCTCCATTTGGGCTGCTGTGACCGGAGAATTCTCTTTACTCGTGCTGATTGGCTGTTCAGCGCCTCTTGGTGAAGTAGGGAAGTCTCTCTCCCTGCAGAAGGAGAATGATAGAATGATAGAATCCTGATGATTTTATGACTTCTTAGGAATTAGGCATGTGCATGCATGCGCGTGCGCGCGCGCGCACACACACACACACACACACACACACACACAATATCAGAGAGTCAGAAAATACATGATGATTTAGTGACATTCATGTCAACTGGGGCAACTGACAGCTAGGTACTAGAAAGAGAAAACAGGCATACACTGCTAACTTTCTGTCAGAGGTCTTCTGATCCATCTCCTTGACAAAGGTGCCAGCTGGCCTGCTTGTACTGATTAGACTGCTTCATCCTGGGAAGAAGGAGCAACCCTGGACCTCCTTCTGTTGTCAGGTTGGGATCGGAAATGCCAGCCCTGGTGATTGTCTTCTGCTGAGTGGGAGGTCCCTGGACACCCTGGACTGTTCTGCCAGTCCTGGGCTCCTCACCAGTTCTTCCTCTTTCTACCTTCGGAGTTCCCCTTTGCTTGCTTCTTACATTATTTCCAGGGTTTCTGATTGTGTTTAGAGAGGAAGATCAGGGAAAAACAGCTTTGGCCTTCTTGTTCCTGTTCTCATAGTTTTGAGGTCAGGGAGTGGCTCTTGAGCTTTAGCTCAACTGACTCAAAACATCTTCAGAAGCTTAAGTCAAGGCCATGTGGTTCACTGTTCTCAACGTTTATGCAATTTAGTGTAGATGCTTTGGCAACATAGGCCAGAAATTCTTCCTATACTGGGTTCCTCAGCCCAAAATTTCTTGAAGGAACTCATTTCTAGTATTCTAGCTCTTAATTGTCCAGGCTGCCATAAATCTCAATATAATTATGTTTTGGGATTCTCTACTCTTATTTAATATATATACATATATATTTTTATGATATATAATAAGCTGTCACAAAATTTACCATAGTGTTATTAATTTTGGAAGATAGATGAGAGGTTCCTGCTAATGTCTAATTGCCCTTATTTTTTTTCTTCTTTCTGTAAACATGTTGCTTTGTCTTTTATTTTTTTGTATCTTACCTTCAACGCACCATTTGCTTTGCTAGGATAATCTCCTGGATACCTTTCAATAACTTTCAGTTTCAAAGCTTAGTTAATGCTCTATGTGGTGAAATACTTAATTTCATTTAAAGCACCTGTTAGAAAAATATTCAAACAATTTAAGGTAATTACCTTTATATAACTGATACTGAAATTACATATGTGTGTAATTTATTCATTCAAAATATCCCCTAATGTCCTCGCCAATTTCCAATTAAATGGAAAAATTAACTTAAAGCTATATCATCTGAGTTACAAATATTTCAATTGATCTTTTCCACTGATTTCTCCTTTGCTTCTAAATAAAAACTTAAAGTAGTTTGCTCCATCCTACTGGTTTCTGTCTTCCTACTAATAAAAAAAAAAACAGAAGAGTTAACAAAATTAAGCTTTTTGTGTTTGGTAGATTGAATCTCTCAAAATTTGTCATGAGTCTTTCTATTCACCAGATACTATGGTTTGTGAGCATAAAAGGACAGATAACCCAGTGGAACAGAATAGAGTGTCCAGAAATAAATGCAAACATAAACAGACAACTAACGTTTGTTACAGGCACTAAGAGGAAAGTACGATCTCTTATGTAAATGGTGCTGGGAAAACTGAATTTCCACATGCAAAATAATGAAATTGGATCCTTGCCTGGCACCAAATAGAAAAATGAGCTCAAAATGGATAAAAGACCTGAATATGGGACAAGAAACTGTACAATTCACAGAAAAGAACACAAGGGAAATTTCCTGGACATTGGCCTTGGCAATGATATTTTTAAAATATCACACCAAAAGCTCAGATCACAAAAGTGAAAATAAATAAGTGGGCATTCATCAAACTAAAAATCTTCTGCAGGGCAAATAAAACAATCAACAAAGTGAAACAGTAAACTATGAATTGGGGAAAAATATTTGCAAATGCTTTATCTGATAAGGGGTCAATATCTAAAATTTTTTCAAAAACTCACACAACTCAATAGTGGAAAAAGAAATAACTGAATTGAAAAACAGGCAAAATATCTGAATAGACACTTCTCTAAAGAAGATACATAAATGGCCAAAAGGTATGTGAACAGGTGCTCAACATCATTAACCCACAGGAAATGCAAGTTAAAATTATAATGAGATACTACCTTATACTCATTAGGAAGGCTGGTATCAAAAAGTCAAAAGTTCAGTGTTGGCAAGGGTATGGAGAAATGAGAATTCTTGTAAACTGCTGATGGGAATGGACATTGATGCACTCATTATGGAAAACAGAACAGAGGTTGCTAAAGAAACTAAAAATAGATCTACAATATGACCCAGCATCCCATCTTCTGAGAATGTATTCAAAGGAAATGACATCACCACTTCATAAAGGCATTTGCACTCCCATGTTCATTGTAACATTATTCACAATAACCAAGATATGGAAACAACCCAAGTGTCCACTGAGGGATGAATGAATAAAGAAACTATGGTACATATACATGGTGGAATATTATTCAGCCCCGAAAAAGAACAAGATCTCACCATTTGCCACAACAGGGGCTAGCCTAGAAGATATTATTTTATGTCAAATGATCCAGATGTATAAATAAAATATTTGCCTGATCTCACTTATATGTGGAATTGAAATATATATGCGGGAATAGAGAACAAAACAGTGGTTACCAGAGGCAGGGGAAGAGAAGAAATGCGAGATGTAGCTCAAAACATACAAAATGGCAGCTGCAGGATGAATGAGTCTAGAGATCTAAGGCACAGCATGATGACTATAAGTAGTAAAATTGTATTGCATATGGGATTTATGCTAAATGAGGAGCTTTTAGCTGCTCTAGCCACAGAAAAAAGGCAACTATGTGACACAATAGATATATTAATTTGCTTCACTATAGTAACTTTTTTTTCTCTCCATATGAATCTCATAACATTATGTTGTATATTGGGGTCCCCAACCTCCAGTTCATGACCTGTTAAGAATGGGGTCGCACAGTAGGAGGTGAGTTGCAGGCTAGCAACCATTATCTCCTGAGCTCCACCTCCTATCAAATTAGTGGGGGCATTATCTAATGCATAAGAACACAACCTCTATTGTGAACTGTGCATGCAAGGGATCTGGGCTGTGTGCTCCTAATGAGAATCTGATGCCTCATGATCTGAGGTGGAACAGTTTCATCCTGAAACCATCTGCCCCACACACTCCCTCCACCTCTTGCCACCCTGCAGTGAGCCATGGAAAAATTGTCTTCCATGAAACCAGTCCCTCATGACAGAAAGTTTGGGGACTGCATCATATAACTTAAACATACACAATACAATTGATTTTTTTAAAGTATCATGTCAATTAAAAATATTTTACCTGGACCCTTCCACAGATTTCTCCTTCTTTTCTAATTAAAATTTGGAGTAGCTAACTCTGTTCTACTCATTTCTCTTTTCTTGGTCATTATTAAAAAAAACAGAATATTTTTAAAAAAATCTCTGCTGACCTGGGATCCAAGATGGCCATTTAAGAACAGCTCAGGATTGCAGCTCCAGTGAAAGCGCAGAGGTTGCTGCAGGTTATCCGCAGGCAAGCAGGGCCTGGAGTGGACCTCAGCAGACCTACAGCAGAGGGGCCAGATTGTCAGAAGGAAAACCAAGAAACAGAAATAACCTCATCATCAACAAACAGAACGTCCACTCAGAGACCCAATCTGAAAGCCAGCAACTACAAAGTCGACAGGTGGATAAATCCATAAAGATGGGAAGAAACCAGCCCAAAAAGGATGAAAACACCCGAAACCAGAACACCTTTCCTCCTACAAGGGATCACAACTCCTCACCAGCAAGGGAGCAAGGTTAGATGGAGAACGAGTGTGATGAAATGACAGAATCAGACTTCAGAAGGTGGGTAGTAAGAAACTTCTGTGAACTAAAAGAACATGTTCTAACCCAATGCAAAGAAACTAAGAACCTTGAGAAAAGATTTGACAAAACGCTAACTAGAATGGACAAAATAGAAAGGAATATAAGTGAATTGATGGAGCTGAAAAACACAACACGAGAACTTCGCGAAGCATGCACAAGTATCAGCAGCCGAATTGACCAAGCAGAAGAAAGGATATCAGAGGTCGAAGATCAACTCAATGAAATGGGAAGGCAAGAATGGAGAAAAAAGGGTAAAAAGGAATGAACAAAGTCTCCAAGAAATGTGGGACTATGTGAAAAGACCTAATCTACGTTTGATAGGCGTACCTGAATGCGACAAAGAGAATGAATCCAACCTGGAAAATACTCTTCAGGATATTATCCAGGAAAACTTCCCCAACCTAGCAAGGCAGGCAAACATTCAAGTCCAGGAAATACAGAGAACACCACAAAGATATTCGTCAAGAAGAGCAACCCCAAGGCACATAATCGTCAGATTCACCAGGGTCGAAATGAAGGAGAAAATACTGAGGGCAGCCAGAGAGAAAGGTCGGGTTACCCACAAAGGGAAGCCCATCAGACTCACAGCAGATCTCTCAGCAGAAACCCTACAAGCCAGAAGAGAGTGGGGGCCAATATTCAACATCCTTAAAGAAAAGAACTTTCAACCCAGA
>NW_022437052.1:3030861-3057299 GCF_009761245.1 Sapajus apella
GAGCCAGGAGCCCTGGAGGAAAAACAACGTGTTTCCGTAACAACACAGCTGTGTGTGAACTAGGCAATATGATGTAGAGTATGCATGGTAAGCCGCCGTATACCTGTGTTCCCAAGCACTCAGTATTTACTTTCTTTTTTTTTTTGAGATGGAGTCTTGCTCTGTGGCCCAGGCTGGAGTGCAATGGAGTGATCTCGGCTCACCACAACATCCGCCTCCCAGGTTCAAGTGATTCTCCTGCCTCAGCCTCCCGAGTAGCTGTGATTACAGGCACGTACCACCATGCCCAGCTAATTTTTGTATTTTTAGGAAAGATGAAGTTTCACCATATTTGCCAGGATGGTCTCAATCTCTTGACCTCATGATCCATCTGCCTCGGCATTTTGGGAGTGCTGAGATTACAGGCCTAAGGCCCTGCATCTGGCCTCCTCTTACATTTTACTATAAGCAGCAAGAAGAAACCAGTCCTCATTTTCAATACTTGGCTTGGAAATCTTCTCAGTTAAATATCCAATATTATCATTTATGAGTTTGGCTTTGCATATAACTCAAAGACATACTCCCGCTGAGCTTTCTGAGACTACATAATAGGTCTTCTTTTCTCCAGTTTCCAAGAACATATTCCTCATTACCTTCTTTAATATTTTTATTATTTATTCATTTTGAGGTGGAGTCTCATACTGTCACCCCAGCTGGAGTGCAATGGCGGGATCCTGGTTCCCTGCAACCTCTGCCTCCCAGGTTCAAGCAATTCTCCTGCCTCGGCCTCTTGAGTAGCTGGGATTACAGGCGTTTGCCACCATGCCTTGCTAATTTTTTGTATATTTAGTAGATACAGGGTTTCACTACATTGGCCAGCGTGGTCTCGAACTCTTAATCTCATGATCCGCCTGCCTTGGCCTCCCAAAGTGCTGGGATTACAGACATGAGCCACCTCATCTGGCCTATTTTTTTTTTTTTTTCTTTTTTGAGACAAAGTCTTGCTCTATTGACCAGGCTGAAGTGCAGTGGCACAATCTTGGCTCACTGCAGCCTCTGCCTCAAGCAGCTGAGATTACAGACACTTGCCAACACACCCAGCTAATTTTTTTTTGGTGGGGGTGTATTTTGTGGAGATAGGTTTTTGCCATGTTGCCCAGGCTGGTCTTGAATTCCTGAGCTCAAGCGATCCACTCACCTCAGCCTCCAAAAGTGCTGGGATTACAGGCATGATCCACTGTGCCTGGCCTGATAGTACTCATCACCTTCTGAGCCCTCACCATACCAGCCGCACCTTTTATGTCTGTATTGCTACCAAGAGCCTGTTTGTGACCATTTAGGCATCCTCTAAAAAGATTTAGGTTTGGTTTTTTTTTTTTTTTTTTTTTTGAGAGACGAAGTCTTGTTCTGTTGCCCAGGCTGGAGTGCCATCGTGAGATTTTGGCTCACTGCGAGCTCCGCCTTTCAGGTTCAGGCAGTTCAGTTCAGTTCTCCTGCCTCGGCTCTGAGTAGCGGGGATCACAGGTGTGTGCCACCATGCCTGGCTAATTTTTGTATTTTTAGTAGAGATGGAGTTTCACCATGTTGGTCAAGCTGGTCTTGAACTCCTGACCTTGTGATCTCCCCGCCTCAGCTTCCCAGAGTGCTGAGATTACAGGCGTGAGCCACTGTGCCCAGCCAAAGATTTAGGTTTACTATACCACATTCCTCATTTCCTTCTAAAATTCCTCACTAGCAGAGTTTTTAACTTCCCTGTTTCTAGTAATAATCAATTCCAGGAAACCTAAGCTTTTTCTGTTATGGACCTCAAAACTTTTCCACTGCTGCTGGCTGTGGTGGTGCATGCCTATAGACCCAGCACTTTGGGAGGCTGAGGCAGGAAGATTGCTTGAGCCCAGCAGATTGAGGCTGCAGTGAGCTCTGATTGCACGACTGTGCCCCAGCCTGGTCAAGAGGGCAAAACTGTCTTTAAAAAATGGTTTCTATAAAAACAGTGGACCAGGCATGGTGCCTCATGCCTGTAATCCTGGCACTTTGGGAGGCCAAGGCAGGAGGATAGCTTGAGTTTGAGACTGGCCTGGGCAATACAATGAGACCCCATTTTACAAAAAATAAAAAGAGCTGGGCGGTGGCTCACACCTGTAATCCTAGCACTTTGTGAGGCTGAGGCGGGCAGATCATGAGATCAACAGATCAAGACCATCCTGGCCAACATCATGAAACTCCGACTCTACTAAAATACAAAAATTAGCTGAGCATGGTGGCACGTGCCTATAGTCCCAGCTACTCAGGAGGCTGAGGTAGGACAATTGCTTGAACCTAGGAGGCAGAGGTTGCAGTGAGCCTAGATCATGCCACTGCACTCCAGCCTGGCACCTGGGAACAGGGCAATAAATAAATAAATAATAAATAAAATTTGGCTGGGCAAGGTGGCTCACACCTGTAATCTCAGCACTTTGGGAGGGCAAGGTGGGAGGATCACAAGGTCAGGAGTTCGAGACCATCTGGCCAGCATGGTGAAATCCCATTTCTGCTAAAAATGTAAAAAATTAGCCAGCCGTGGTGGCACACACCTGTAGTTCCAGCTATTCGGGAGGCTGAGGCAGGAGAATTGCTTGAACCTGGCAAGCAGAGGTTGTGGTGAGCCGAGATCACGCCACTGCACTCCAGTTGGGGTGACACAGCAAGACTATGTCTCAAAGAAAAAAAATAAAAAAATAAAAAGCCTGTAGCTGAGACTATACCATGCCTGGGTAAATGACAAATGCTATAGTCCCAGCTACTTGGCAGGCTAAAGAAGGATGATCTTGGCCAGGCACGGTGGCTCACACCTGTAATCCCAGCACTCTGGGAGGCCAAGGTAGGTGGATCACAAGGCTGGAGTGCAGTGGCACAATCTCGGCTTACACTGCAACTTCCACCTCCCAGATTCAAGTGATTCTCCTGCCTCAGCCTCCCGAGTAGCTGGGATTACAGGCGTCTGCCACCATGCCTGGCTAATTTGTGTAATTTTAGTAGAGACAGGGTTTCACCACGTTGGCGAGGCTGGTCTCAAACTCCTGACCTCAGGTAATCTGTCCCCCTCAGGCTCCCAAAGTGCTGAGATTACAGGCCACTGCACCCAGCCTGGAATTTCTCATTTCTAAAACTGTTTGCTTAGTAGCTAGAACCTAATTATATTACGACGGTTAATCTGTTTCTTGAGTCACATTTATTGCTTTTCATTTAGGAAAATGAGAACTAGCTAGGCAAACGGACAGAACTTAGCATGTGGAGGATGGGAGTCGGAATTTAACTACACAGGAGAACGTGCAGAAAGGGCTATTATCAGCTGTCCCCCTAAAATGCAAGGTTCCTAAATCCTGCTAAAGAGCTTTCAAAAAGAGTTACTGGGCCGGGCGCGGTGGCTCGCACCTGTAATCATAGAACTTTGGGAGGCCGAGGTGGGTGGATCACCTGAGGCCAGGAGTTCAAGACCAGACTGGCCATCATGGTGAAACCCCATCTTTTAAAAAAAAAAAAAAAAAAAAAAAAAGGAGTTACTAAAATGGCTAGGGCAGTGGCTCATGCCTACAATCTGTGTTTTGTGAGGCCAGGGTGAAAGGAGTGCTTGAGCCCAAGAGTCGGAAGCTTCAGTGAGCTATGATTGCACCACTGTACTCCAGCCTGGGCCACAGAGCAAGACCCCATCACTTAAAAACAAATGTTGTGGGCTGGGTACGGTGGCTTATGCCTGTAATCCCAGTACTTTGGAAGGCAGAGGCTGGTGGATCACCTGAGGTTAATAGTTCAAGACCAGCCTGGCCAACATGGTGAAACCCTGCCTCCACTAAAATACAAAAATTAGCTGGGCATGGTGGTAGGTGCCTGTAATCCCAGCCACTCAGGAGGCTGAGGCAGGAGAATCCCTTGAACCTGGGAGGTGGAGGTTGCAGTGAGCCGAGATTGCGTCATTGCACTCCAGCCTGGGAAATAAGAGTGAGACTCCTCTCAAAAAAGAAATGAGAAATTCCATTTTCTTTTTACTGTTCCCTGAGTAAACAGGAATAGTATTCTTTGTGGAGGATCTACTGAAGGCAGACGTATGTCAGTCATATTCCCAAGGAACTCTGCAAACACGAGAGGTAACCAGCAACAGAGCTCAGGACCTGCTAGGACCGCATCTCCTCTCCAGCAGGTATTCTGAATTAGAGGCGATTATTCTCACTGCCATTTCCCACCACAGCCCTCACGCTTCTACCTGTAGCCCTGGCTTTATTCTGTGCATGAGAATTCTGTTGTGTTCTTCTCCACCCACTTCCATCAGGAGGCTTTGCAGGACAGAGGCCTTGTCTGGCTGTCCCTGTATTGCCTCCCACTGGCCACACACATTTTGTTTTTTTATTTTTATTTTACTAATTTATTTTGAGATAGTTTTACTCTGTTGCCAGGCTGGAGTGCAGTGGCGCAATCGCGGCTCACTGTAACCTCTGCCTCCTGCATTCAAGCGATTCTCCTGCCTCAGCCTCCCACATAGTTAGGATGACAGGCATCCGCAACCACACTTGGCTAATTTTTGTATTTTTAGTAGAGAAGGGGTTTCACCAAGTTGGCCAGGCTGGTCTTGAACCTCTGACCTCAGGTGATCTGCCTACCTCGGCCTCCCAAAGTGCTGAGATTACAGAGGTGAGCCACTGCGCCTGGCCTGGCTGCACTTTCTAATTACATTCAAAATACACTCTGCCTGAAGCCCGTCTCTAGGGGTTCTGTTTAATTGGTTTGAGATGTGGCCAGGGTTTGAGGATTTTTTTTTATTTTTTGAGACAGAGTCTTGCTGACCTCAGGTGATCTGCTGGCCTTGGCCTCCGAAAGTGCTGGGATTACAGGCGTGAGCCATCACACCTGGCCTAATTTTTGTATCTTTATTAGAGATGGGGTTTCACTGTGTTGGCCAGGCTGGTCTTGAACTTCTGAACTCAGGTGATCTACTGGCCTTGTCCTCCCAAAGTGCTGGGGTACAGGCATGAGCCACCATGCCCGGCCAATTTACAGTTTTTAGTGCACCAATTTTATTTTTTATTTTTAGACACAGGGGCTCACTCTGTTACCCAGGCTGGAGTGCAGTGATGCGATCACAGCTCACTGCAGTCTTCACATCCCGGGCTCAAGCAATCCTCTTGCCTTAGCCTCCAGGGTAGCTGGGACTACAGATGTGTGCCATTATGCCTGACTAATTTTTTTCCTATTTTTTGTAGAGATGGGGTCTTACTATGTTGCCCAGGCTGGTCCTGAATTCTTGGGCTCAAGTGAACCTCCTGCCTTGACCTCCCAAAGTGCTGGGATTATAGGCCTCAGCCACTGTGCCCAGCTGAGTGCAATGAATTTTTTTAAATTTAATAAATAAATATCTTATAATCTAGTTTGAGACCAAAAATATGTAGCAAACAGTTGGGCATGGTGGCCTGTGCCTTAATCCCAGCTACTCAGGGGGCTGGGGTGGAAGGACTGCTTGAGGCCAGGAGTTTTAGCCACAGTGAGCTATGATTGGGCCACCACAGTCCAGCCTGGGCAACACAGCAAGACCCTGTCTCTAATGAAAATATCATCAGGAAGTGGACAGAGTATGTATGTGCGTGTGACATCCGGGAAAGTGCTGAGTACATTATTTGATGGCAACAGCAGCTGAAAGGAAGTGCAGGGTGGAGGAAGGAAGCAGCTATCAGATGTGAGTGGGAGGTCACAGGAACCTGCTGTGTCCCACTGCACCCGCCCTGGGAAAGCTGTTATATGTCCATCAGCAGAAGAACATCTCGATCCCGGCTCACTGCAACCTCTGCCTCCCAGGTTATGGTGGGTGCGCCTGCTCTCATGGAGGTCCTGGTGTGCTGGGACCTTACGGAGTCCTCAGTGCACTCATCTGTAACTGAGGGAGGGTCCAGCAGCTATAGCCAGAGGAACTACCTGGTGAGAAAGGGACACTTCCTAGGACCTGACGTGGTTCTGGGCTCTTGGTTCTGTAATCAAGTCCCCGGACATGGCGTGACATCAGTGTTAGAAGGTCCGGGATGGCTGGGTGTGGTGGCTCACGCCTGTAATCCCAGCATTTTGGGAGGCCAAAGCAAGAGGATCACCTGAGGTCTCGAGTTCAAGACCAGCCTGGCCAACATGGTGAAACCCCATCTCTACTAAAAATACAAAAATTGTCGGGCACAGTGGCTCACACCTGTAATCCCAGCTCTTAAGGGAGGCAGAGGCAGGAGGATAGCTTGAGAGCCCAGGAGCTTGAGACCTGCCTGGGCAATATAGCAAGACCTGGTTCTCCATAAAAAGGAAAAAAAAAAAAAAATGACAACCCCTCCCCCCAAATTAGCTGGGCATGGTGGCACACTCCTGTAATACCAGCTACTCGGGAGGCTGAGACAGGAAAATTGCTTCACCTGGGAGGCAAAGGTTGCAGTGAGCCGAGATCATGCCACTGCCCTCCAGTCTGGGCGACAGAGTGAGATTCTGTCTCAAAAAAAAAAAGAAAAAGAACAAGAAAAAGCAGGTCCAGGATCCTTCCTTAGGAAACAAGCCCCTTCCTGATGTAGGCCTACCAATCTCCGTGCCACCCCCCACACTTTTAGCCTGGAATGACCACAGCATCTGCAGCTGATGTCTCAGAGCCTTCCTGCTCTCCTCTTGCTTAACTCCTCATTCCTCCAGCCCCAACTCCGGCACCATCCATGCAGAGATCCCTTCACCCACGTAGGGAAGGGATCACCCTTCACCCTCACCCTCTTCTACGGTGTGCCCCACAGCCTTGCTTCCGTCTAGAAACAGCACACTTACTCCACTCTGGCCATCTGTGCCTCCTCCAGATCGAGGAATGCACAGGAAGCATCTTTGTATCCTCAGCACCCAGCCAGGGCTTCTTGACCTTCAGGTGGCAGGCAACCAGCAAACCAGAGTGGGCCAGCGGGTGGGTGGAAGAATGCAGGATGCAGTGAGTGATTGAGTGGGTGGGTGAATGAATGAATGCAGGATGCAGCGAGTGGGTGAATGAATGAATGAATGCAGGATGCGGTGAGTGAGTGGGTGGGTGAATGAATGATGCAGGATGCAGTCATTGAGTTAATGCAGGATGCAGTGAGTTGGTCGATGAATGAATGCAGGATGCAGTGAGTGAGTGGGTGGGTGAGTGAATGAATACAGGATATAGTGAGTAAGTGGGTGGGTGGATGAATGAATGAATGCAGGATGCAGTGAATGGGTGAGTGGATGTGTGAATGAATGAATGAATGCAGGATGCAATGCACGGGTGAGCGAATGAGTGGGTGGGTGGATAAATGAGGAAGCGCACGTCACAGAAACCCAGTGTGATCAGTGAATGAGGGAACGAGGGCGTGACTGGGCAAGGGGAGATGGGAGTAAACGAGGGTGCGGCGGGTGCCGGTTTGCGCCTAAGGCGGTGCACTGGCGAGCTCCGAGGTCCTGCAGCGGAAGGAACCCGCGTAGCCTGCGGGCTCTGTGTCCACGTGGACGGGGAGGAGCCTGTGGGCGGGACTGGGGAGTTGTGGGAGGGGCGAGGCCCGGTGGCGGGCCCAGCAGGGGCGGGCTGTGGGCGTGGCGCGCCGGGGAGGCGGTGAGACCAGGCCGGGTGTGGGCGGGGCGAGGGCGCGGCGCGGCCTGGCGGCGAGGGAGGAAGTCACGTGGGCGCGCGGGCTCACATGACTGGCCGCGAGATGGACCCGCTTCCCGCGACGGCAGTCGGGGCGGCAGCTGAGTCGGAGGCTGACAAGGAGGCGGATCCCCCGGCGGCAGGTAGGTCGCAGGGCTGCGGCAGCCCCCACTTGCTTTGGTCTCGCGGCCCGAACACCCTTGGCAGGAGAGGCTCAGCCGCAGTGCGCGGTCCCAGACTCGTTTCCTGCCCCCGCGCCCGGCGTTCGGCCCCGCGCCTCAGTCCCTCGGGGATCTCCCTGCCTTTCCTCGTGCCTGTCCTTTGGGGGTCCCCCTGCTCTTCTGCGCCCTTGTCCGTTGGGGGTACCCCTGCCCTCTCGCACCCCCGTCCCTCGGGGGTCCCCCTGCCCTCTTGCTTCCTCGTCCCTTGGGGGGATCCCTGTGGCCTCTCGCGCCTCCGTGCCTATGGGTCCCCTGCCCTCCTGCGCCGGGAAAGCGCTGTCCAGGTTATAGCTGGCCGCGTTCCGAGGCGCCTTCCTGGGGCTCTCAGAGGCGTCCTCGGCGACAGTTTCCTCCTCGCCCCTGTCCTGGTGCCCTGGTCTTCTGCCCTGCCCGGTCACGCTGAGCCATGGCCCTGGGGGCAGCTTTCCTGGACTTGGACGCCTTTCCACCTACCCTCTCCCAAGCTCTTGTCAGGTGTGTGGTCTTGGGCCAGTAATTTCACCTCTCGGGACCTCTGTTTTCTCATCTGTGAACCAAATCTATAGATGTGTAGCTGTTATTTCGGCTTTTTAGAGGATAGGGCCTTGCTGTGTTGCCCACACTGGAGTGCCTTGACAGGATCGTGGCTCATTGCAGCCTCAAACTCCTGGGCTCAAGTGATCCTCCCGTCTTAGCCTCCCAAAGTGCTGGGACTACAGGCACATGCAATCATGCCCACTAATTTTTTTTTTATTTTTGTAGAGATGGGGTCTTGTGGCCGGTCGTGGTGGCTCACGCCTGTAATCCAAGCCAAGGTGGGCGGATCACCTGAGGTCGGGAGTTCAAGACTAGCCTGACCAACATGGTGAAACCCCGTCTTAAAAAAAAAAAAGAGATGAGGTCTTGCTATGTCTGGAGCTCCTGGCCTCAAGCGATCCTCATGCCTTGGACTTCCAAAGTGCTGGGAGTAAAGGCATGAGCCACCATGGTTCCTGGTCTGTATTTCTCTTCTTTTTTTGAGACAGATTCTCACTCTTGCCCAGGCTGGAGTGCAATGGTGGGATCTCAGCTCACTGCAACCTCTACCTCCTGGGTTCAAGTGATTCTCGTGCCTCAGCCTCCCAAGTAGCTGGGATTACAGGCACCCACCATGACAGTTGGCTGATTTTTGTATTTTTAGTTGAGATGGAGTTTCACCATGTTGGCTAGACTGGTCTCGAACACCTGACCTCAGGTGATCTGCCCACCTCAGCTTCCCAGAGTGCTGGAATTACAGGCATGAGCCACCTTGCCCGGCTTCCTGTATTTCTCTTTAAGGCATTTGGGTTAATGAAGCGGATAACCATTAGAAGGAATACAGGAGGGTGCCCCTTATTTCTGGATGTTTCTTCCTGTCATCCCAGCTGCCGGAGAATGTATACATATAGGTGGTGTTGGTGAGTTACGGTTTCTTCTTGGTTGGGGGGGGTGGTGCACAAGGTTGGGGAATCCCCTTGAGGGGAGGTCTGGCATGGTGTCACTGAGGAGGTGATGAGTGAAGTGAGTTCTGGAGGGTTGGTAGTTTCTTCACTGGGGAGAAGTGGCAGTGGGGAGTAGGAGAGGCATTGTTGCATTTGGTTGGGGTCCTCCATGTGAAGACCCTGTGTCTAGAAAGATCCTTCCAGAATTGATCTTCAATTATTTTTTCCTTTCACTTTTATCAGTGGAAGGGGAGGCTCACTGATGAGAACATCCTGTCCATGAGGTCACATGTTGGAGCGTGGGCCACAGGCCCAACCCCTTCTGAGGGGGTCACTTGGGAACGGTAGGCTGTGATTGGATTGGAATGCTGCTGCTACCTCAGTTTGTAAAGCAATTCAGCGTTGCTGGAGGGCCTGGTGGTTCAGGGTTCCTCTGCAGGTGTAGGGACTGTGTTTCCTTCAGGACTCATAGAAATAGACTCCGGAGGCTACCATAACGGTGTGATTTAGAGATTGTCTGAGCTCTGTACACCTTAGGAGCTGCGTGTCTGGGAGACTGCCCTCTTTGATGTGGCCTGGAATTCCTTTAGGTAGTTGGCTTTTCTTGGGGGCAGTGGTGATTTTATCAGGAGCGCTAATGGGATCCACAGACTAGTGGTGCTGGGACAAGGCATGCTTCACAGTGCCCTTTCCTGGAACCAGGCGAGTCTGAAAGTGGAGAGACAGGACGTAGCCTGTCTTTCTGTGTGAAATGTGGTCATCGTCCTGGCTGGGGGGAGAAGTGGTATATAGCAGACCTTTTTACATTGAGAGAGAAAACTAAAATCCAGGGCTAAGTAATTTGCCCAAAGTAGGCAGTGTCAAGGGAATGTGTGTTGGTGGGGACCCTGATTGGATGGGCTGGAGTCAGAAAACCTCAGCCTTAAGACCAAGCACTGTGGCTCACGCCTGCAATCACAGCACTTTGGGAGGCTGAGGGGGGAGAACTGCTTGAGCCCAGGAGCAGCATAGCGAAATCCCATCTCAAATTTTTTAAAAAGGAAAACAAAAACAGCGAAGAAAAAAATTAAGTCTTTGAATTTTGCCTGGAGACTATGTGTATGATTTACACTTTGACTATGGTTGGTTTGAAGGAGTAGTTGTGCCTTATGGGTATGCGGTGAATTTCCTCTTCTCTAGAGTTTTGGTCACACAGCCAGAGCCCACCAGTGCTATTCATGTGGGGACTGTGAAATCTCCTCCGTCTTTGGTGTTGCCAAAAAAAAAAAAAAATGCTTGTTGTACTTTTCTGCATTAAGAGTCTCATTCTATTCTAATTCTTTGAAGCTTACACTGTGAATGCTCTCTAGGGCAGCTCCCTTCTTAAAAACTTAACTTTCGGCTGGGCGTAGTGTCTCACACCTGTAATCCAAGCACTTTGGAGGCCAAGGCGGGCGGATCACCTGAGGTCAGGAGTTTAAGACCACCCTGACCAACATGGTGAAACCCCGTCTAAAAAAAATAAAAATAAAAAGTAAAAAAAACCCTTAACTTTCAGTAATGTCATACATGGACAAACGTATTTTCTTTGTGAAAGAATAGAACATTGTAGAATAAGTGAAAGTCCCACCCTAATTGCAGTCATCTCCTGCCGTACCTGAGAGGTAACCATTGTTTTCAGTTCGGGATAGATCCTTTCAGTTCTGTTTTCACATTTTATTTGTATGTTTACTCAGAAAATATATACCTCCTTACGTATGTGTGTTCACGTTTCCCTAGGGTAGTGTATTAATTTTCTAGTTTTTTCATTTATAAAATAAAGGAAAAGAAAACTAGAGAATTAGTTAAAAAGAAACAACTAGAAAATTAATTAAATTAAAAAATAAAATAAAAAGAAAAAAATTATAATTTATGATTATTTGAGACAGAATCTCACTCTGTCGCCCAGGCCGGACTGCAGTGGCATGATCACGGCTCACTGCAACCTCTGCCTCCCAGGTTCAAGTGATTCTCTTGCTTCAGCCTCCCGAGCAGCTGGGATTACAGGCATGTGCCACCATGCCTGGCAAATGTTTGTATTTTTGGTAGAGATGGGGTTTTGCCATGCTGGCTAGGCTGGTTCTTGAACTCCTGGCCTCAGGTGATCCACCCACCTCAGGCTCCTGAAGTGCCGGGATTACAGGCATGAGCCACGGTGTTCAGTGTAGTCTCTCTCTCTTTTTTGGGGGACAGCGGGGACAGAGTCTTACTCTGTTGCTCAGACTAGAATGTCGTGGCACCAGTCACAGCTCATTGCAACCTCAAACTCTTGGGCTCAAGTGATCCTCCCACCTCAGCCTCCTGAGTAGCTGGAGCTGTAGGCATGCACCGTCACACCTGGCTAATTTTTTAAAAATTTTTTGTAGAGATGGGTTGCAGTGAACCAGGCTATGTTTGCCCAGGCTGGTTTCAGACTCCCAGCCTCTCAAGCAGCCTCCCACCTGGACCTCCCAAAGTGCTGGATTACAGGCATGAGGCACCGTGCCCGGTTGGATTTTATATTGACACTATTCCTATCAAAATACCTGATTGACTGGAGCATTCTGTCCTCTGACTGTGCAGGAAAAGGGTTTATTTCAGGGCCTGTTCTCAGATCATGAAGCTCGATGCTTGTGACATGAGTGAGAACAGCAGTGAGTGTGGTATGTGTGCTCAATCATCCAACTCGATTTCTTGGGACTGATTAATACGTGGATCAAAATATGTGCAGATGACCAGGGCATATTCTGGCTCTGCTGTATACAGTCCTGCAGGCCTACATGGACTCTTTAGAACAAGGGAGAGTCACGCCTCACTTTTGTTTGTGTGGCTCATTCAGTGGCATTCCTTACATTCCATTTCGTTCGGACACTCCGCGCTGTCTGTGCAGACCTGGGGATGACTCCTTGAGTGACATTGAGTCAGGTCCAGAGCTCTGTCACCCCCGCCCCCAGCCTTCCCCTCTTGCCTGGGCAGTTTCCATGCACCATGGGCTCCCACCGGCCCTCACCTGCAGCTGCTAGCTCATGCCGGTATGTTCTGTGTGAATATGTTGGTCAAAATTCATTGCGCTGTCACTTAAGATTTATACTTTTTTTTTTTTTTTTTTTTTGAGACAGAGTCGTGCTCTGTGGCCAGGCTGGAGTGCAATGTTGTGATCTCGGCTTACTGCAACCTCTGCCTCCTACGTTCTAGTGATTCCATTTATTTTTTGGAAATGAGTTTTGCTCTTGTTGTCCAGGCTGAAGTACAGCGACGTGATCTCAGCTGGTCTTGAACTCCTGACCTCATGATCCACCTGCGTTGGCCTCTTAAAGTACTGGGATTATAGACGTAAGCCACTGCACCCAACCAGTAGAGAAGTTTTTAATCCAGGGTAGAAAGTGTTCGTGAGCTGGAGAAGGAATATTCATGTTGAAAATTGAGGACGTCTGCTGAGTCTCTTTCATTTGATTTCAGTGGGAAACTTGTAGTGTGACATGTCGTTCATTTTCCCCATCCTGATGAAGAAATAAAAGCAGCATTCACCAATGCCTGATTTCTATTTTGCGGGGCATGGGTCAGGGCAAGTGACTGAATTCCTTCTCTCTGTTGCCCTGTAACAAGGGCTTTCAAACTGTTGTCCCTGACCAGTGGCAGCATTCTGGAACTTGTTAGAAATGCAGATTCCAGGCCGGGCATGGTGGCTCACCCCTGTAGTCCCAGCACTTTGGGAGGCTGAGGTGGGTGGAGTTGGAGACCAGCCTGGGCAACGGAGTGATACCCCCATCTCAAATAATAAAAATAAGGCCATCATGATGGCACACACCTATAATCCCAACACTTTGGGAGGCTGAAGTGGGTGGACCACCTGAGGTCAGGAGATCGAGAACAGCCTGGCCAACATGGTATAACCCCATCTCTACTAAAAATACAAAAATTAGCGGGTGTGGTGGCAGGTGCCTATCATCCCAGCTACTCAGGAGGCTGAGGAAGGAAAATCGCTTGAACCCGGGAGGTAGAGGTTGCAGTGAGCCAAGACTGAACCACTGAACTCCAGCCTAGGCAACAAGAGAAAACCTCCATCTAAAAAAATCATAATAATAATAATAAATAAAAATAATTAAAAATAAGCCAGTGAGATGGCTCATACCTGTAATCCCAGCACTTTAGGAGGCCAAGAAGAGCAGATCACTGGAGGCCAGGAGTTCGAGACCAACTTGGGCAACACAGTGAGACTTGGTCTCTACTAAAAATACAAAAAAAGTCAGCCAGGTGTGGTAGTGTGCACCTGTAATCCCAGCTACTCCAGCGCCTGAGGCATGAGAATAACTTGAAGCCGGGAGGTGAGGTGGAAGTTATAGTAAGCCGAGATCACACCACTGCACTCCAGCCTCAGCGACAGAGTCAGATTCTGTCTCAAAAAAGAAAAAGAAAAGAAAAAGAACAGTGCCCAGCACGTAATAGATGCTTAATAAACACCTCCAGGCTGGAGTGCAATGGTGTGACCACAGCTAACTGTAGCCTCAAACTTGTGGGCTCAAGTGATCCTCCACCCTTAGCCTCCCAAGTATCTAGGACCACAGATGCATGCCACCACACCCAGCTAATTTTTTATTTTGTACAGACGGGGTCACCCCATGTTGCCCAGGCTGGTCTCCAGCTCCTAAGCTTAATCGATCCACCCACCTCGGCCTCCCAAAGAGCTGGAATTACAGGTGTTAGCCACTGCACCAGGCCAAATTACCTAATTTTAAAGAAGCACAAAAAATTTTAATAATCACTTCTCTAAAGAAGATGCAGAAATGGCCAATAGGCCCATGAAAAAAAGCTTGGCTGGGCACGGTGGCTCACTCCTGTAATCCTAGCACTTTGGAGGCTGAGGCGGGTGGATCACCTGAGGTCAGGAGTTTGAGACCAGCCTGGCCAAGATGGTGAAACCTCATCTCTACTAAAAATACCAAAAATAGCTTAGCGTGGTGGTGAGAACCTGTAATCCCAGCTACTCAGGAGGCTGATGCAGGAGAATCGCTTGAACCCAGGAAGCAGAGTTTGCAGTGAGCCAAGACTTAACCAATGCACTCCAGCCTGGGTGACAGAGTGAGACTCCATCTCAAAAAAAAAAAAAAAAAGAGGAAAGAAAAGAAAAGATGCTCAATCACAGTGAGATGTCACCACTCCCATCACGATAGTTATAATCACACAGACAGGCAGTCACCAGTACTGGCGAGGATGTCGGGATCATAGCCCTCATAGAGTGCTGGTGTCTGGAAGTCTACCGGACACTTCAGAGACCATCTCTTTATTCCTAAAAACACTGTAAGTAGGTACATTTGTGATCCCATTTTACAGATGCAAAAACTGGAGGCCCAGCTGGTGATGATATGCCCAAGGCCAAAGAGCCAGCAAGGTGGCTATGGGGACAGCACCCGTACCAGGCTACCCAATGATACCAGAGCCTGGGCTCCCTCCCTGGTGGCCTCATTCAACACCCAAAACCCGTGAGCAGGAGCTGCAGCCACAGGTCTGTCTGTGACTGTCAACAGGTAGCTCACCGCTCTACACCTAGCATTCCTTCTCTAAAATAAGGCTAAGGCCAAGCGTGGCTCGCACCTGTCATCCCAGCACTTTGGGAGGCTGAGGCGGGAGGATCACCTGAGCCAGGAGTTGGAGACCAGCCTGGGCAACATGGCAAGACCCCATCTCTACAAAAAAATAAAATTAGTCAGACATGGTGGTGCACATCTGTGGTCCCAGCTACTCAAGAGGCTGAGGTGTGAGGATCACTTGAGCCCCAGGAGTTCAAGGCTACAGTGAGCTATGATTGTGCCACTGCTCTCCAGCCTGGGTGACAGAGTAAGATCTAGTCTCATAAAATAAAATGTAAAAATAAAATAAAATAATAAAAGACAAAACCATCCACCTCACTGTTTGGCTGCAAGAATTCAAAATAGAAAATATAGGCCAAGTGCAGCGGCTCACGCCTGTTATCCCAGCACTTTGAGAGACTGAGGCAGGTGGATCACTTGAGATCAGGACTTGGAGACCAGTCTGGCCAACACGGTGAAACCCCGTCTCTATTAAAAAGGCAAAACTTAGCTGGGTGTGGTGGCAGGCACCTGTAATCCCAGCCTTAAAAAAAAAAAAAAAGAAAGAAAGAAAGAAAGAAAATGCTTTTGGGGTCTCAAGCATAAATTCTTTGCCTCAGCCTATGTCCCGAAGAGTTCTCCCAGTGTTATCTCCTAGAGTTAGTATAGTTTCAGGTCTTAGATTTAAGACTTTGATCTGTCCTGAGTAGATTTTGCATATGGTGAGAGATAGCAATCCAGTTTCATTCTTCTGCATGCGGCTATCCAATTTTCCCAGCACCACTCATTAACTAGGGTGTCTTTCCCCAGTGTTATGTTTTTGTATGTTTTGTCCAAGATCAGTTGGTTGTAAAAACGTAGCTTCATTTCTGGGTTCTCTATTCTGTTCCCTGGGTCCATGTGTGCACTTTTATGCCAGTACCACGCTGTTTTGGTTACTACAGTCTTATAGTTTAATTTAAAGTCAAGTAATTCGATGCCTCCAGATTCATTCTTTTTGCTTTGGATTGCTTTGGCTTTTCGGGCTCATTGTTTCCATGTGAATTTTAGGATTCTTTCTTTTTCTAATTCTGTGAAAAATGACATTGGTATTTTGATAGGAATTGCACTGAATTTGTAGATTGCTTTGGGCAGGAAGGTCATTTTCACAATATTGATTCTCCCAATCCCTGAGCACAGGATTTTTTCCAATTGTGTGTGTCATCTATGATTTATTTCATCAGTGTTTTATCACTCTCTCTATAGAGATTTTTCACATCCTTGGTTAACTATATTCCTGAATTTGGTTGTTGTTATTGTAGCTATTGTCAATGGGAATGAGTTCTTGATTTGATTCTCAGCTTGGTGGCTGATTCTCAGCAGTGCTACTGATCTGTGTACATTGATTTTGTAACCTGAAACTTCACTGAATTCTTTTCTCAAATCTAGGAGTTCTCTAGAGGAGTCTTGAGGGTGTTCTAGGTATAATATCATATTATCAGCAAAGATAGTTTGACCTCCTCTCTTCTAATCTGGATACACTTTATTGCTTTCTCTTGTGTGACTGCTTATACAAATGGGGCCTGGCCTGGTACAATGGCTCACGCCTATGATCCCAGCACTTTGGGAGGCTGAGGCAGGCGGATCCTCTGAGGTCAGGAGTTCGAGATAGCCTGGCCAACATGGTGAAACCCCATCTCTACTAAAAATACAAAAATTAGCGGGGCATGGTGGCACACACCTGTAATCCCAGCTGCTTGGGAGGCTGAAGCACGAGAATTGTTTGAACCTGGGAGGCAGAGGCTACAGTGAGCTGAGATCGTAGCTGGGACTACAGGAGCACGCTGCCACGACTGGTTAATTTTTGTTTTGTATTTTAGTTTCATCATGTTGTCCAGGCTGGTCTTGAACTCCTGAGCTCAGGCAATCCACCTGACTTGGCCTCCCAACATTTTGTGTTATTTTGTGGGTTTTTTTTTTTTTTTGAGACAAACTTTCACTCTTGTTGCCCAGGCTGGAGTGCAATGGCATGATCTCAGCTCACCGCAACTTCCGCCTCCAGGGTTCAAGTGATTCTTCTGTCTCAGCCTCCCGAGTAGCTGAGATTACAGGCATGCGCCACCATGCCCTGCTAATTTTCGTATTTTTAGTAGAGATGGGGTTTTGCTATGCCGGCCAGGCTGGTCTCAAACTCCTGACCTTAGGTGATCTGCCTGCCTCGGCCTCCGAAGGTGCTGGGATTATAGGCATGAGCCACCACACCCAGCCTGAAACTTTTTTTTAACTGAAATTTTATCACATTAGCACTTTCGAAGCACAAATTTATAGTCCTTAATGCATTATTATACAGACGTTAGGTAGAAAATTATAAAAACTATTTAGCAGGGTAGAAAAATGTCAAGTGAAAAGAATTAACTATAAAGATGCATATTCACTATGATGAGAACTACGTAAAAAGCAATAAACAGGAAATAAGGAAATATACTAAAATGCAACAGCTGTGTTAAAGGGGTGGCACTACAGGGGATTTGTCTAAAAATGTTTGCACTTGTGGTTATATCACTTGTATAACAAAATTTTCTGAAAGCGCCAGTTCACGCAATAGCCTGTTACTGGGTCTGATTACAGATCACTCATCAGGCTCCTAGTGGACACCAGCACAAATCAGGTTTTGGAAGATTTCTGGAAAATAATGTAATTGGGCTTCTCGAGAGGTATTACCTAACTCGACTTTCTTCGGCTCCTACGGGGGTTAATCAAACTCTGTGTAATTTCACTTTAAATTTGCATAACACACAAACTTCAAAATGCTTACAGGGAACGAAAAAGACCCCCATTAAACCCCTGCAGCAGCAGCACACAGCAGAAACAGCAAGTGCATCTGACAACCCAGTTAACAGAAAACAGCATGAAGGGTGGACCAGATTCTCCCCGGGCTGAACAAACACCCCACCTCAGTCCTCCCAAAGGGGACCCGACCTGATACTTTAATGCCAATATTTTCCCAAAAACACTTCTCACAAAGCACTTCTGCACCTTAAGTCCGGTTATGTGATTTTTTTTGGTGATTCCATAGTAGAAATATGCAGAACGTGAGGGCACTCCAGTTTCTCAGAAGGTGGCAGTGGGCCTGGCACAGCGGCTCATGCCTATAATACCAACGCTTTGGGAGGCTGAGGTGGGTGGATCACAGAGGTCCCAA
Source organism: Sapajus apella (assembly GCF_009761245.1). Taxonomy (NCBI): domain Eukaryota; kingdom Metazoa; phylum Chordata; class Mammalia; order Primates; family Cebidae; genus Sapajus; species Sapajus apella. The sequence continues at coordinate 3,048,885 of NW_022437052.1, forward strand.
ATTCAAGACCATCCTGGCCAACATGGTGAAACCCCATCTCTACTAAAAATACAAAAATTAGCCAGGTGTGGTGGTGGACACCTGTAATCCCAGCTACTTGGGAGGCCGAGGCAGAATTGCTTGAACCCAGGAGGCAGAGGTTGTAGTGAGCTGAGATGGTGCCACTGTACTCCAGCCTGGAAACAGAGTGAGATTCCGTCTCAAAAAAAAAAAAAAAAAAAGAAGGTGACAATGCTCGTGACGACCAACAGCCAGGCTCTCCACTGCTCTCAGGGTCTGGGCCTCCTCCCTGCAGCCTCCAAGCTTCTAATCACTACATGGCTCCTCTCAGACTCAGCAGGTCCTGAGAAGCCGCCCACTTCCAGCCAGCACCATGATCATTCCAGGTCTCTTCTCATCACCCCAGCAAACAAGACAGGCACACATCTCTTTTTGTAATGTGTTTTTCTCAGGAAAGATAAAATAATAGCAAAACAGAATTCCCCTACCCGGAACACATCACTTTCTTGCTAACCACAAATTCTGGCAAACTCTGTTCTACATAACAGTGATTCAGTTAGTTCCTCTTTCTTCAAATTGCCACATTTTACCTTGCAAATTGTGTATGCGTGCATGTGCGTGTGTGCATGTGAGTGAGAGAGAGAGAGAGAGAGGGGATGAGTTTAAAGACCAGTAATAAAACATATTTGCAGTGTGGTCAAACTGCAATGTGATAATCTCTTATAAAAATTTTTTAAAATGTAATTCTAGTCAAATATTTGAGACTCTCCTACATAGCAGATAGTATTCTAGATACTGTGGTTAAAGAAAAATAGGCTCTGGTTTCTGGAGAGAGCCAGAATCGAAAAAAGAAACAAAGCTATATAAATAAGAAAAATAAACTTGTAAGAAATGAAGTAAGTTTGTTCATCAGGAGGTTACTACCAAAATATATGTCATGGACAGCCGTGGTGGCTCACACCTGTAATCCCAGGACTTTGGGAGGCCGAGGTAGGCATATCACCTGAGGTCAGGAGTTCGAGACCAGCCTGGTCAACATGGTGAAACCCCAACTGTACTAAAAATACAAAAATTAGCTGGGCATGGTGGCACACACCTGTAATTCCAGCTACTGGGAGGCTGAGGCAGGAGTCACTTGAACTCGGGAGGCAGAGGTTGCATTGAGACTAGATTGCGCCACTGCACTCCAGTCTGGCAACAGAGCAAGACTCCATCTCAAAAAAAAAAAAAATATTTTTTATTTTTTTGTGTCATGGAAGGGAGCAAAATGGGGCAGAAGGTTTTGCCTCTACTGTATAAACAATACTGTGAGGTATAATTCAGTCACCATAAAATGCACAAATCTTTTTTTTTCTTTTTTTTTTTTTTTGAGACAGAGTCTTGCTCTGTCGCCCAGTCTGGACTGCAGTAGCATGATCTCGGCTCACTACAACCTCCACCTCCTGGGTTCATGCAATTCTTCCACCTCAGCCTCCTGAGTAGCTGGTATTAGAGGCATCCACCAGCATGCCCAGCTAATTATTGTATCTTTGTAGAGATGGGGTTTCACCATGTTGGCCAGGCTGGTCTTGAACTCCTGACCTCAGGTGATCCACCCACCTTGGCCTCCCAAAGTGCTGGGATTACACGTGTGAGCCACTGGGCCCAGCCATAAATTTTTTTTTTTAATAGGGATGGGGTCTCCCTCTATTGCCCAGGCTGCCCTCAAACTCCTGGCCTCAAGTGATCCTCCTGCCTTGACCTCCCAAAGTGTTAGGATTACAGGCATAAACCACCACACCCTGCTCAAAATGTACAAATAGGCTGGGTGGGGTGGCTTACACCTGTAATCCCAGCACTTTGGGAGGCCAAGGCAGGCAGATCACATGAGGTCAGGAGTTTGAGACCATCCTTCCTGGCCAACATGGAGGAACTTCATCTCTACTAAAAATATAAAAATTAGCCAGGTGTGGTGGCACAAGCCTGTAATCCCAGCACTTTGGGAGGCTGAGGCAGGCGAATCACCTAAGGTTGGGAGTTAGAGAACAGCCTGACCAACATGGAGAAATCCTGTCTCTACCAAAAATACAAAATTAGTCAGGCATGGTGGTACATGCCTGTAATCCTAGCTACTCGGGTAGCTTAGGCAGGAAAATTCCTTGAACCCGGGAGGTGGAGGTTGTAGTGAGCTGAGATCATGCCAGTGCACTCCAACCTGGGAGACAGAGCAAGACTCTGTCTCCAAAAAAAACGCGTCACTACTTACAGTTTCTGAATCAGCTAATAAATAAATAAAAACTTCTCTAACCTACTGTTATTCTGAAATTAACAAACTGTTCTCAGGAAGTGGAAGCAGAAGTTTCCTGATCGTATTGTAGCCATGGGGTTAGAAATGAGAGTTCAGCAGCTCTGTGGCCAGGGAACAGCAGGATCACCCCTCAAGTGTGGGGAAATAGAGATGCTTCTGTTACAGGGAACACACTTCACCCACCATCCTCTCATGCCAAACGTGCCTCCCCTAACGGCTGTGCCAACTACCATATGTCGCATACTGTTTCTTTTTTTTTTTTTAATTTGAGACAGGGTCTTTCTCTGTCTCCTAGGCTGAAATGCAGTGGCATGATTACCACTCACTGCAGCTAGAACCTCCTGGGCTCAAGCAATCCTCCCACCTCAGCCTCCCAAGTAGCTGGGACTACAAGCACACATCACCACGCCCCGCTAATTTTTGTATTTTTCATAGACACAGGGTCTCACTATGTTACCCAGGCTGGCCTCCACCTCCTGAACTCAAGTAATCCTCCCTCCTCAACCTACCAAAGTGCTGGGATTACAGGCATGAGCCATAGCACCTAGTCTAGGTTGTATACTTTAAAAAGTAACTTTTTTCTTTTTTTTTTTTCTTTTTTGAGAGGGAGTCTTGCTCTGTCTCCCAGGCTGGAGTGCAGTGGCATGATCTCGGCTCTCCGTAACCTCCAAGTCCTGGGTTCAAGCGATTCTACTGCCTGAGCCTCTGGAGTAGCTGGGATTACAGAAGCATGCCACCATGCCTGGCTAACTCTTGTATTTTTGGTAGAGATGGGGTTTCACCATGTTGGCCAGACTGGTCTTGAGCTCCTGAACTCAGGTGATCCACCTGCTCAGCCTCCCAAAGTGCTGAGATTTCAGGCAGGAGCCACAGCACCCAGCCTAGGTCATTTACTTTAAACAGAAACTTTTGATAGCCTCAATTTCATTAACCTTAAGGTTTATTTTTAATATCTTAATATAATATAACATTAAAATATTTTGAAATAAAGCCACTCCATCCCTACAACCTGTATACATCTTTATTCATGTTTGCATATTACTTTCCATGTGCATAAAGTTGTAACATGCCATATAGACTATTTTATTTAAATTTTTTAAAGATTTTATGTTTTTGAAAAATTAATTTTTCATAGAGATAGGGTCTCACTATGTTGTTGCCCAGGCTGGTCTCGAGCTCCTGGGCTCAAGCAATCCAGGCTGAACAATAGAGCAAGACTGTCTCAAAAGAAAAGAAAAGAAAAAAGATTAATGAAAAAAATATTAAAAGTATTATCGTCTAGACGGGGTGGCTCACGCCTGTAATCCCAGCACTTTGGGAAGCTGAGGCGGGCAGATCCATTGAGTCAGGAATTTGACACGAGCCTGCCCAACATGGAGAAACACCATTTCTACTAAAAATACAAAATTAGCTAGGCGTGGTGGCGCATGCCTGTAATCCCAGCTACTCGGGAGGCTGAGAAAGGAGAATTGTTTGAACCCGGGAGGCGGAGGTTGTGGTAAGCTGAGATCGTGCCATTGCATTCTAGCCTAGGCAACAAGAGCGATACTCCATCTTAAAGAAAAAAAAAAAAAATATATATATATATATATGTGTGTGTGTATATATATATAAATTACCTGAGCATGGTGGCACGCACTTGTAGTCCCAGCTACTTGGGAGGCTGAGGCAGGAGAATCACTTGAACCCAGAAGGTGGAGGTTGCAGTGAGCTGAGAAAGTGCCACTGTACACCAGCCTGGGCGACAGAGTGAGACTGTGTCTCAAAAACAAAGACAAACAAACAAAACTTTATATAGAGGCTGGGTGCAGTGGCTTATGCCTGTAATCTCAATACCTTAGGATTGCAGTAAGCCAGGATCGCACCATTGCACTCCTGCTTGATCGAGCAGGAAAAAAAAAAAAAAAAAAGAACTATGCTTCATGCTTCGTGGTGTTCTGAGAGAAACTTTTCAACTTGGCTGCATTCCTCAGCGTGGCTGGATAGCTCACTGTGCTACTGAATACAATGGTGGTGGTGTCATGTGTTCTGCACCATCCGTGGAGCCTACAGTTCAAAATTCAGTTACTAGCCGGGTAGAATGGATCATGTCTGTAATCCCAGCACTTTGGGAGGCCGAAGGGGGCAGATCACCTGAAATCAGGAGTTTAAGACCAGCCTGGCCAACGTGGCAAAACACCATCTCTACTAAAAATACAAAAATCAGCCAGATATGGTGGCGCATGCCTATAATCCCAGCTACTCGGGAGACTGAGGAAGGAGAATCACTTGAATCTGGGAGGTGGAGGTTGCTGTGAGCCGAGATCCCACCACCGGACTCCAGCCCGGGCGACAGAGCAAGACTGTCTCCAAAAACAAAAAAAAGAAACACCAAAGAACAAAATTCAGATATTGTCTTTGCAGAAAATCTTAGTGGACATTTTTATGGTATACAAAGGTAAATTTCTGTTGTGGATATATTAAATTTACAGTGAAAATCACACACACACACACACACACACACACCACACACACACACACACAATTACAAACGTCATTCCCCTCCTCTCCCTTTCCCTACTCGTGCTGTTCGGGAGCTGACGGGCATTGTTTCCAGGCAGCTCGGTGACTTTTCTACACAAGCACACCAGTGCCACGGCACCCAGATAAGCAACAGCAGACTTAGTGCCAACACCCGCTCAGGCCTCATCAGTCACTACTTCTCACAGTTCAGGAGTTTTCTGGGGATCTGCCTGTTTTGGAGTTTTTGTTTTAGAGACAGGGTCTCACTCTGTCACCCAGGCGGGAGTGAAGTGGTGCAATGGCAGCTCACTGCAGCCTTGACCTCCCAGACTCAAGCAATCCTCCCACCTCAGCCTCCTGAGTAAGTATCTGGGACCACAGGCACATGCCACCACACCCAGCTAATTTTTGTATTTTATGTAGAGATCAAGTTTCCTAATGTGGCCCAGGCTGGCCTCCAGCTCCCAAACTCAAGCAATCCTCCTTCCTCAGCCTCCAAAATAGCTGGGATTACGGGCATGAGCCCCTGTGCCCAGCCTGTTTTTATATTATATAACCTCAGTGTACAGTCAGTTCCTTAGCTCCTCGCGTCTTTCCCTCGGCATCGGGCTGTGAGACCTACCGGTGCTGGGCATGGGGCTGTGGGGCACTGGCTGCCCCTGCTGTGCATGCCGCTGCGTGACTGTGTCCTCATCGCCTCCTCCTCTCTCTACTGTGGGGCCCCTGGGAGGGTTCCAGCACCTCCCTGTTCCACACAGCACTGTACGAACATTCCAGCATGTGTCTCCTGGTGGCCATATGTGTGCCTTTCTGTTGGCTCCATAACATATCTAAAAGTGAAATTGCTGGATCACGGGATCTGCATATGTTCGGCTTGGTAAATATTTCAGTTTTCCAAAGTGACTGAGCCAATTCACACTCCCACCAGCAAGAGCTCCAGCTGCCTTGCATGCGGGCCAACATTCAGCATTTTCCACCCTGTTTTCCATCATTCTGGGAGGCCTGTGCCTCTGTTAACATAGTTGCGATCAATTAATTCACTGTTCCATCTAGACACCTTTCCCTTTACGTTATAACCACTGTTCTATATTCCCAGTCCTCAGGAAGCAAAAATTTTGGTTCTTTTCTTTTTTTAATGCTTCGAGGATACATTCACTAGATTGCCACAGCAGTACCACAGACACTCTGTGAACATACTTTTGAAAAAGTCTTACTTGATGTTTTTCTGTTAGTAATGCAGTATTTTAATTAAGAAAAATAAGGAAGAAGACCAGGTGCAATAGGTAGCACCTGTAATCCCAGCGCTTTGGGAGGCTGAGTTGGGTGGATCACTTGAGGTCAGGAGTTCGAGACCCAGCCTGTTCAACATGGTGAAACCCCGTCTCTACTAAATATACAAAAATTAGCCAGACATATTGGCACACGCCTGTCATCCCAGCTATTTGGGAGGCTGAGGCAAAAGAATCACCTGAACCTGAGAGGCGGAGGTTGCAGTGAGCCGAGATCGTACCATTGCACTCCAGCCTGGGCAACAGAGCGAGATTCTGTCTAAAAAAAAAAAAAAAAAGATATGGGCATGCTAGTTTAGTAAATTGATATTTGAAAGCATAGCTTTCTAATGATTGAAGCTTGTACATAGAAGGTATTAAGATGTTTGAGATCAATTGAGAGTTAAAGTAGTGTCTTTGATTTAAAATGTGTTTTGAGTTCTTTCAGATTCTCATGCAAAGTTCAAATTCTTCACCAGCACGTGACTACTTGGTAATCATTACTGAATTTACATTCTTTCTTGGAAGATTATCTCATTTTAATAATTAGGAAAATTATAAAAGTTAATACATGCTTAATAGAGAAAATTTATTTTAAACTTTTTTTTTTTTTTTTTTTTGGAGATGGAGTCTCTGTCGCCCAGGCTGGAATGCAGTGGTGCAATCTTGGCTCACCACAGCCTCTGCTTCCTGGGTTCAAGTGATTCTCCTGCCTTAACCTCCTGAGTAGCTGGGATTACAGGCATGTGCCAACATGTCAAAAGAAAAAAATTATTTTTCTATTTAGAACTCACTCTGGCCAGACGTGGTGGCTCATACCTATAATCCCAGCACCTTGAGAAGCTGAGGTGGGTGGATCATCTGAGGTCAGGAGTTCGAGATGACCTGACCAACATGATGAAACCCTGTCTCTACTAAAAATAAATTAACAGGCCAGGTGCAGTGGCTCACACCTATAATCCCAGCACTTTGGGAGGCCAAGGTGGGTGGATCACGAGGTCAGGAATTCAAGAACAGCCTGGCCAAGATGGTGAAACGCTGTCTCTACTAAAAATACAAAAATTAGCCAGGCATGGTGGCGGGTGCCTGTAATCCCAGCTACTCGGGAGGCTGAGGCAGGAGAATTGCTTGAACCTGGGAGGCAGAGGTTGCAGTGAGCTGAGATTGTGCCACTGCACTGTATCCTGGGTGACAGAGCAAAACTCCATCTCAAAAATTATAAAAGAAAAAAAGTTAGCTGGGTTCGGTAGTGGGTGCCTGTAATCCCAGCTGCTTGGGAGGCTGAGGCAGGAGAATTGCTTGAATTTGGGAGGCAGAGGTTGCAGTGAGCTGAGATAGTGCCATTGCACTCCAGTCTGGGCAACAAGAATGAAACTCCGTCTAAAAAAAAAAAAAGAACTCTGTATTAAAAACCAAACTGACTGATTTTTTAAACATAATTCCTTTTTCTGTTTTTTTCCCTTTTTTTTTTTTTTTTTTTTGAGACAGAGTCTTGCTCTGTCGCCAGGCTAGAGTGCAGTGGCGCAATCTCGGCTCATTGCAACCTCTGCCTCCTGGGTTCAAGTGATTCTCCTGCCTCAGCCTCCTGAGTAGCTGGGATTACAGGCACGTGCCACCACGCCCAGCTAATTTTGGTACTTTTAGTAGAGACAGAGTTTCACAATGTTAGCCTCTGGATCTCTTGACCTCGTGATCTGCCCGCCTCACCCTCCCAAAGTGCTGGGATGACAGGAGTGAGCCACCGCACCCGGCCTGTTTTGGTTTTTTCTTTGCAAATTGCTGGGCATGGAATCTCTGGTTTGCCTGTGCTGCTTTGTGCGGGTGCACAGTGGCTTCTTGTCTGTAAGGCGGCTGGAGTTTTCAGGCTTAATTCTTCAGTGCGTATGGTTGGGAGTGTGAGCTGTAAGCAGGCCTGGAGTTTTTCTCTTTCTTCCCTCCCTTTCCTCCTTCCCTCCCTCCTGTCTGGATGATTTTTTGGCATATGAAAGTAACGTGTTCACCGTGGACACACTGGGTCGTAGAGAAGATCCTGTGGCCAGTTTGTTTGGTTTGAGTCCCTTCTCTTGGCTCTAGAGAAAAGGAGGACTCTGTTCCACACATAACTTGTACATATTTCACTTTGTTTTCCTTCCTCAAGGTTAAGACTAGATTTGATTTGGCCACAGACATGTGGGTGTACTTGCTGATTCATGTGATTCATGAGCAGGTGGAAGCCTCCCAGGGCAGTCTTTTTTTTTTTTTTTTTTTTTTTTGAGACAGGGTCTCACTCTGTTGCCTAGGCCAGAATGCAGTGGTGTAATCATGGCTCACACTGCAGACTCGACCTCCCAGGCTCAGGTGATCCTCTCACCTCAGCCT
>NW_022437052.1:3097299-3114810 GCF_009761245.1 Sapajus apella
GAGGTGGGAGGAGGAGAGGAGGAGAATTTGGAAATGAGTAAGGCACATCCTTCTCAGGAAGGATCCAAGTTGCAAGGTAGATAAGGGTTACCGTAAGAATGGTGGGGCCTGGCCAGGTGCAGTGGTTCACACTTGTAATCACAGCACTTTGGGAGGCCAAGGTAGGAGAATCACGGGGTCAGGAGTTGGAGACAAGCCAACATGATGAAACCCCATCTCTAATAACAATACAAAAAATTAGCTGGATGTGGTGGCGGGGGCCTGTAATCCCAGCTACTTGGGAGGCTGAGGCAGGAGAATCGCTTGAACCTGGGAGGTGGGGGTTGCAGTGAGCAGAGATCCTGTCACTACACTCCAGCCTGGCGACAGAGGAAGACATCATCTCAAAAGAAAAAAAAAATGCAAAAATTAGCTGGGCATGGTGGTGGGTGCCTGTAGTCCCAGCTACTCGGGAGGCTGAGGCAGGAGAATCGCTGGAACCTGGGAGGCAAAGGTTGCAGTGAGCCGAGATAGCACCCCTGCATGCCATCCTGGGTGACAGAGCAAGGCTCTGTAAAAAAAAAAAAAAAAAAGAATTGTTGAGTGCATGAGCAAATGAAAGAAGGAGTGTAACTGGGTGCAGTGGCTCACATCCCAGCACTCTGGGAGGCTGAGAGGCTGAGGTGGGCAGATCACGTAAGCCCAGGAATCTGAGACCAGTCTGGGCTGTAGTGAGACCTCTCTACAAAACAATTTTAAAATGATTGTTTCTAAATAATTTTAACATTATTTAAAATTTAAAAGGGTATAGTGGCATGTACCTGTGTCCCAGCTATTCAGGATACTGAGGTGGGAGAGTTGCTTGAGCCCAGGAGTTGGAGGCTGTAATGAGCTATGATTGCACCACTGCTCTCCAGCCTGGGTGACAGAGCAAGACCCTTTCTCGAGATGGTTGGATGGATGGATGGATGGATGGATTGATAGAGATAGATAGATAGGGCAACAGAGCAAGACTCTGTCTCAAGATAGGTAAGTAGAGAGAGAGAGATAGGTAAGTAGAGGTGATGATGATAGATAGATAGATATAGATGATAGATAGATGATAGAGAGGAGAGAGAGAGAGAGAGAGAGAGATAGATAGATAGACAGATAGATGATAATAAGAATAGGAAAATGGACATGGTTAAGTGAGTGGACTTTGCCCCAGGTGAGACCTGCGTTCTGATACACTCACCGTGTGACTGGGGGCTGGCACGTCTTCTCTCTGCGCTTCACTCTCCTCCTCTGCAAAATAGGGTGTGAACAGCACCCTCCTCGCTGCCTTGTTTTGCACCAGGATGGAGCCTGCACGTAACACTTGGTAGTGTCTCCAGCACAAGGCACAGATGAGCCAGAAGCAGTCCCTGCCACAGGGAAGTTTAACCCAATCTTTTTTTTTTTTTTTGAGACAGAGTCTCACTTCGTCGCTGGGAGCCAGGATGGAATGCAATGGCGAGAACTTGGCTCACTGCACCCTCTGCCTCCCAGGTTCAAGTGATTCTCACGCCTCAGCCTCCCAAGGAGCTGGGACTACTGGTGTGTGCCACCACACCCAGCTAATTTTTGTACACTTAGTAGAGATGGGGTTTTGCCATGTTGGCCAGGCTGGTCTTGAACTCCTGACATCAGATGACCCACCTGCCTAGGCCTCCCAAAGTGCTGGGATTACAGGCATGAGCCACCGCTCCCAGCCATGGACATGCAGTTTGAAGGAAGAGGAAGGGATAATAAAGTGAAGGATGGCTGGGCATGGTGGCTCACACCTGTAATCCCAGCACTTTGGGAGGCTGAAGCAGGTGGATCATGAGGTCAGGAGCTCAAGACCAGCCTGGCCAACATGGTGAAACTCTGCCTCTACTAAAGCTACAGAAATTATCTGGACATGGTGGCAGGTGCCTGTAAACTGAGCTACTCGGGAGGCTGAGCCAGGAGAATTGCTTGAACCCAGGCGGCAGAGGTTGCAGTGAGCCGAGATCACGGCACTGTACTCCAGGCTGGGCTAGAGTGAGTCTCCATCTCAAGAAAATAAAGACAGAGGTTGTGGTTGGGTGGGGGATGGCAGCACTTCAGGACCCAGGCGAAGGGCACGGTCCGTGCAGAGCCTGAGAGCCTGGTAGCAGGGATGGCACTCTACCCGGTGGAATGAAGTAGTGCAGAGCTCCTCCCTCCACCGAGGCTCTGATCTGCTTCAGGAGGTCAGGGTGCTCCCCGGATCTGTCTCTTTATGAGCTTACCTGTTGTAGGGACTCATGGATTTCCAGAGGCACCCCCGATGTGATTTGACTCTCGCCAAGATACACTGCCACTTCTTTCTATTCCCAGCCTAGGCCACATGGCTGGGTGGGCCCCTGCAGTGGAGAGGGTCTGGGCACTCACAGCGTGGGGACCTTTTTTGGTGTTGGGACACACACCAGGTTACTTACGAAACAGCCAGATTCAGTCTCTGAAGACTCACTTTCCCCCCAGGGGTCAAGCCAGGCAGTAAGTGAACCACTTGTGTCTGCCTTGGCCCCATCCCCCTGCCCTGCGCCTCCTCAGGGACCAGGCACATTACTTTGGTCATGGCATCACTCATTTGTTCCACAGATATGTCCCGAGCACCTACTGTGTGCCAGCCACTGCTCTAGATGCCAGCAAGAACTAGACAGAGGTCCCTGTCCTCAGGGCGCTGACATTCCGCTGGGGGCAGGTGGAAGCAGGGACTGCCAGTCAATAGGTGTATGATGCCAGGGGGTGATAAGTGCCACTGAGACATAAAAAGCAGGGCAGAGATTTTGCTAAGGGATCAGGACAGCCTCTCGGAGGAGGTTTTATTTGCACTAAGACCTGAATAGCAAGAAAGGTTGAGCAGTGGGGTTCTGGCAGAGGGAAGAATACGTGCAAAAGCCCGGAGGCTGGAAGAGCTGTGATGTGTCCAAGACACACACGGAGGAGGCCAGTGCAGCTGGAGGAAGCAAGGGGAGGAGATTAGGTTTTTGAGGTTGGCGGGGCCCTCCCAGTCAGGGTCGTGTTGAATCACAGTGTTTGAGCCAAAGTGGGAAGCCGTGTAGAATTGTATGTGTGCATTTGTTTAACGTTTCTGGGCCAGGCGAGTTGGCTCACGCGTGTAATCCCAGCACTTTGGGAGGCTGAGGCGGGCAGATCACGAGGTCAGGAGTTCAAGACCAGCCTGACCAACATGGTGAAATCTCATCTTTACTAAAAATACAAAAATTAGCTGGGCATAGTGGTACATGCCTGTAATCCCTGCTGCTCGAGAGGCTGAGGCAGGAGAGTGGCTTGAACCAGGGAGGCAGAGGTTGCAGTGAGCCAAGATCGTACCACTGCACTCCAGCCTGGGAAACTGACAGATTCTGTCTCAAAATAAAAAAAAAAGAAAAAACAAGACATTTCTTCAGATTCCCTTCTAACCAAGGTAGCTTTTCTGGTCTCGGTCTGGTCATTGTCAGGGACGTTGTCCCTCCCTGTTTTGTCCCGTAATCCTCCAGGGTCCTTTCACTAGAGTGGAGGCCTTGGCTGGAGCCAGGGCCACTGGGGAGGAGGAGGCTGGGGGATGTTGACTTGCCTTCTCTGTGGGACAGAGTGGCCACTTTGGTGACCTAGCACTGGGTGGCCCTGGGCAGTGACTTCCCATCTTTGGGCCTCAGTTTCCTGGTTTGGGGAACAGGAAAGAAGAGGACTCCCCACCCACCACCCAGAACTGTTTAAAGGGCTCCGTGTGGCCTGGTCTGCATGCCTGGCATGGGCCTGGCGAGTCTGCAGCCACAATGGGGGCCCTGCTGAGGCCACACCTGGCTCTAGGTACCGGGACACAGCTGTCGGAAAGGAAAATATGGTCCCTGCCTGTGAGAGCCCCTGACTTAGCAAGGAAGACAGCAACAGACAGGCCCACAACTGTGCCATGTGAGGTGATGCTGAGAGGCCTTCAGGGAATGGAGCCAGGCTGGTATGTGCCAAGCTCGGGGTGAGACCCTGGGGTGCCACACGGAGCAAGACCAGGCAGAGCCCCTGCCCGTGAGCTCACGCAGCAGCCCTCGGCCAGTCCTGCCACCTCCACCTTTACCTCGTGCCCAGAACCCACTCATGCTGCCCCCTCTGCAGCTCCCACGTGGTCCTGTCCCCTTGATTTCCACTGGACCATCACAGCCGCCTCCTCCCTGGTCCCCCTTTCTGTTCTGCCCCCACAAACTGTTTCCAGCCAGTGGGAGCCTGCAAACTCCAGAGTCAGGCGGTGGCCTTCCGGGCTCAGGGCCTCCCACAACCCCATCTCATTCGGGAAAGGACCAGGTCCCTCCCTGTGGCCCCCAAAGCCTGATCTGCCACATGACCTCCTTGGCCTGTCCTTCCACTCACCCCCTCACCCACCCTGCTGCAGCCCCACGGCCTCCTCAGTGCCCCTTGACCACATCAAGCACATTCCCACTGCAGGGCGTCCACCCTGGCTGTTCCTTCCTCCTGGGCTGCCCTTCCGCCAGAGCCCTACGTGGCTCCCTTACCCCTCCTCACGCAAGTCCCTGCTCAGGTGTCCCCTTCTCAGCAAGGCCTGCCTGATTGCTTTATTATTATTATTATTATTATTATTATTATTATTATTATTTTGAGACAAAGTCTCATTCTGTCACCCAGGCTGGAGTGCAGTGGCACAATATTGGCTCACTGCAACCTCCACTTCCCAGGTCCAAGTGATTCTCCTGCCTCAGCCTCCCAAGTAGCTGGGATTATAGGCACGTGCCACCACGCCAGGCTGACTTTTTGCATTTTTATTAGAGACTGGGTTTCACTATGTTGGCCAGGCTGGTATCAAACTCCTGAGCTCAAGTGATCCACCTGCCTTGGCCTCCAAAAGTGCTGGGATTACAGGTGTAAGCCAGTACACCCAGCCTATCGTTCTTATGTTTGAGGCAAGGTCTCTCTCTGTCACCCAGGCTGGAGTGCAGTGGCTTGATCACTCACTGCAGCCTCAATCTCCCAGACTCAGGTGATGCTCTCGCCTCAGCCTCCTCAGTAGCTGGGACCACAGGAACACACCACCATGCCCGGCTAATTTTCTGTTTTTGGGGGTAGAGACAGGGTCTCACTAGGTTGCCCAAGCTGGTCTTGAACGTCTGGGCTCAAGTGATACTCCCTCTTTGCCTCCCAAAGTGCTGGGATTACAGGCATGAGCCACCGTGCCTGGCCTTGATCACTTTATTGGAAACTCCAGCCTCCCCTCCCCTCAGCTCCCTTTTGATCGCTGCATTATTTTCCATCTCAGCATTTCTCACCCGACTTAGTAGATATTTTTTTATTTATCTCACACATTGAGTGCCTCCTACCTTCTAGAATGTGAGTGCTGTAAGGACAGGGATGTTTCTGACGGTTGGGTGCATTGGCAAGGGCCCCAGGCCCAGCAGAGAGTCAGTCCCTGGTAGATATTGATTCATGCGTGGGTCAATGTGTGGGTGGGTGTGATGGGGTCACTTGTGGGTGAAGCAGATGTTTGCTAAGGAAGACCCTGAGGATGTGTCAGTCCCGAAGTCTAAGGACTCCTTGGAGGAATGAGGCTCAGTTTGGGAGGCCGGAAGAGAGATGTGGATAGAGAGGGGTCAGGGGTTGTGCAAGATGGGGGTAAGAGCTGAGCCACGGTTTGAGGCAGGACTGGCGTGGGGGACTCGGGACACTGAGGAGCCTGCTGTGCCAGGACCAGAGGCCAGACTCCCAGTGCCTCCACCATCAGAGCACATCCGCAGAAGGTAAAGGGTAAACAGGCAGAGAGGGGCCCTCCCAGATCTGGTAGGTGAAGATTGTGGCAGAGTGGTGAGTGGGGACCAATGGTAGAAGCCTGAGTGCAGGCTGCAGACAGTGAGCGCTCTGGGTCCCCTTCCTGATTCGGGTTTCATTTTGGTGGTGATGAAAGGATGCCCGTAGGCCTGGCCATCTCCCCTGCTCTGCCCTGGGCCCCTGCGTTCCAGCTAAGCCAGCCCCATCCCTTCCGGGGGCTACACCTTTGGTCAGAGCCTGGAGGGGGCGGGGCAGGAGGTGAGGGGTCCTGCAGGTGAGTCTGCTCACACCGACAGCTTTGTCACACAGTGGATCTTACTTTTCCATTTGGACAGATTATCTTGTGGGGGAGAATGGAGGCGGTAGTACCCTATTCCTCCTGTAAAAGGTCCGAGGACGCAGAGGTGACTGGAAAATCTGAAGTGTCTGCTAGGCCGGGTTGACGCTGCCTGTCCCACATGTTAAACAATTCAAAACATTTTTTAAAATGTGAAATAAACATTTTAGAATAGGAGACAAAATGTGCCTGCATTTTGGGTATGAAATACTGGACTTCACAGGCATCTGGGCCCTGGCTGGGACAGAAAGCGGCATCTTCCCGCCGCTCTGAGGTTCCTGTCCCCAGGTCCAAGCTGCTTATCTGAAAGATTCCCGGGTGCTGCCAGGCCTTGTCCTGGGCCTCTGAGCAGGGGTGTAGAGCAACGGGCAGGGACCACCATCTCACCGAGTCCCTACCATGGGCTGCCCTGGGCTATGAGGGGGCAAGACAGAGGACAGTCCCTGTCTTGCGGAGCTGACACATTCTAGGGGGAGAGGCAGATGCTAAATAATTACACACATGGCCGGACGTGGTGGCTCACGCCTGTAATCCCAGGACTGTGGGGGACCGAGGCAGGTAGATCATGACGTCAGGAGATCGAGACCATCCTGGCCAACATGGTGAAACCCCATCTCTACTAAAAATACAGATTAGCCAGGCGTGGTGGCGGACACCTGTAGTCCCAGCTACTTGGGAGGCTGAGGCAGGAGAATCCCTTGAACCCAGGAGGCAGAGGTTGCAGTGAGCTGAGATCACACCATTACATTCAACAACAGGAGCGAAACTCTGTCTCAAAAAAAAGAATTTTATGCACACACACACACACACATACACACACACACTCGCGCACACGTGCTTCATATACATGGTAAGAGCCCTGAGGGAAGATAAGGCAGAGACAGGCAAGAGGGCGACAGGACAGAAGCAGAGCCTGTGAGCACAGGCGAGCCTGGGAAGTCAGGGGAGGAGACAGCCGCCTAGGGACCAGTGAGAGGAGAGTTCAGGTGGGACACTCACCCATGCAAAGGCCCTGAGGTGGAACCATGTCTTGGATTTGAGGAACAGCGGGGGGCCTGTGTGGCTGGGGCACAGAGAGCCCAGGGGTGCCTGGGAGGAGAGGAGGGCAGCCTGGTGAAGAGTGTGTCCTGTGGGGACTTTCAGGCCACGAGGAGGCATCATGGGGGCCAGGAAAGGGTTTCAGGCTATGGACTCCAGAGTGGGCAGGACTGGGTTCCGGGCCCAACTCTGCTTGGTGAACTTAGTGAGAGATTTTACCTCTGTGAGCCTGCATTTCCACATCTGCAAAATGGGGCTCAGAATGGCCACTCCACTGAGGTTGAGGGCACCGGTGAGCTCAGTGTCAGCGTCTGCTCTGGGCCATGGGTCCCTTGTGGTGGCAGCGATGGTGTTGGGGGTTCCAAGCTGAGCCTCAGGCCACATTTGGTGGTGGGGATTAGTTTTAAGCATCCTTTCTGCTGCAGAGGCCTGTGGGAAAGTGTTGTGAACAGCCACTGGGGAGGTGGGAGCCCAAGAGCCCACTTGGTGCTCCTTCCTATTACCCGTGGGGTCCAGGACAGGTCAGACAGGAGGGAGGGACCCTCACTCAGCAGAGACTAGGCCAGGAGAGAAAAGGCAAGGTCTGGGGGTGGACAGAAAGAATGAGGAGGGATGGAGGGAGAGGGGAGCCAGGACCAGCCTTGGGAGGATGATACTAATAATAATAAATAGTAATAGGCAAAACCAGCAGCGTCACCCCAGCCCTCCAGGGCAGCAGGACAGGCAGGTAAGAGCTCAGCCTTCAGTGCCTTCCACACACAACCATCCAGGTTCAAATCCTCGCTGCTTCTCACTGTCTGGGTGCCCTGGACAAGGGCCTTCCCGTCTCTGGGCCTCAGTTTCCCCACTTGTGAATTGGGATGAGGATGCCTGTGAGGATGGAACAGGATGAGACGCACAGCAGGGCCAGGACCCATGCATCTCTGCAGACAGGCCTGGAGTCTAGTGTCCACCCTGTCACTCTAGCTGGGTCACCTTGGTTAATGAGGCCCCTCTCTGTGCCCTGTTTTCCATGTCTGTAATCCGGGGCTCATAATGGCCCCTCCCTCCAGGGTCAGATGTGGGACTCCGGGTAAAGTGCTCGGAAGAGGGCTGGCACACAGTAGGTGCTCAGTAAGTGCTAGGTGCTATTGTAATGGTGGCCACACTTACTGAGCACTTGCTGTGTGTGCTTTGCCTTGGCTCTGATCCCAGCCGCAGTCTCTGGCCCAGGCCTTCCATGCCTTGTGTTCTCCCTGATTCCTTAAAAAAATGCCAGAAAGCAGCTACTGTCATCACCGTCTTTGAACAGAGGAGGAAACTGAGGCACATTGTGGCTGAGTTGCTCACACAGGGCCACACATTGAGGTCCCGGATTGGGTTAGATCCCCATTTCACAGACACAGAAAGTGAGGTCACACAGGGCAGGGCATAGGAGCCCTGCTGAGGTTTGGAGCCCTGGGCGGCCTGACTGCCAAGCTTGGAGCTGGCCTGCAAGCCCAACCACTACCCTTCCCTCCTTGCCACCTGGGCAGGCCCAGCCTTTCTGCTCAGCTCTTCTCCCTCCTCCCAGGCCCAGCATTGCCTCTGTGGGCCCCCATGAGATCAGGAGCTTACGGTGGGAAGGGAGCGCCTGCTGAGGGAGCCAGCAGCGCTTGGAGCTGCCCAGGAGGGGCTGGGGTGGGGCCCCTGCCTGGTCATTATAAACACGGTCAGTTCCTCTGTTTGTCCTGCCCTCTGTGCAGTGCCCAGAGGGAAGGGGTGGCCCCGGGCAAACATCCGGAGGCGTGTCCCTTGCCCCTTCCCTTGGGGGTTTATGGGTGGGAGGGCAGGAGCCCAGGCTTCTGAGGACATCCCCAGCCCCTGTGCTGCTGGGTGGGCCGCCCACCCTCCAGGCTGCTCCCGCCAGTCCCAGACGTCCAGACCTCAGAATCTGCCCCACTCTCCGCCCTCTGGGCTTATCGAAAGGTCATATGGCTAATCCTGTTCCTGTGGCTGTGGGAACTGCCTAGTGCCCCAAAGTGGGGAGGGAGCGGGATGGGTGGGGCCACAAGTTCATGATGAAGGGCATGGGGCCAAAGGGGGTGTCCTCTGGGAGGACAGAGAGGCCGGAGGACATAGGACGCAGATCTGGAGTGACAGCAGGCAGAGTAGGGAGATGGGGAAGGTCCGGGTGTGTGGATGACCCTAGGAGCTGGGCCTGGAAAACTGTGAGAGAATAGGTTAGGGCCACCAGGGAGCGGGCAGGGCTAGAAGGCTATGAGTGAGGGGTGGGCACCACTCAGGGCACTGGCATTGGGCTCAGAGAAGGGGCTAGGCAGAGACAAAAGAGCCCCTCCCCCCGCCTGCCCTCCATCCCAGGACCCTGGGCAAGCAGGGAAACTGGGCCAACCCGGGGAGCCCTGGCCAGGCCTGGCTCTGACCACCCGCTGGCCTCTTGGGACTAGTTGAGACAGGTTGGCTGCCAGATCCCCACCCACCTCGCATGGGGCTCCTGCTGCCAAACCTATTCCCCTGGCTGACTCCCATCAATGGTCCTACCTCAGGGCCTCACCTTCCCAGCTGCTCCCAGAAAAGCAGCCTGAGCCGGGAGAAGGAGCAGGTGTGGAGGGGCCACGTGGATCTGCGCGTCCTCCATCCTCTCACTAGGGCCATAGGACTCTCTGGGCTGGGCGCCATGCCAGGTGCAGGGGAGCCAGCTGGGAACAAGACAGAAACTCCACCTGCATATCCCCTCATCCATTGGTCTCCACGCTTCCCCTCGTCCAGGAAGCCTCCCTGCTGCCCACCCTGACATCCCTCCAGGGTCCCGTGCTCCCACCACTCAGCCCTGACCACCCTGGGCTGCTGCTGCATGGGGACAGGCCTGTGCCCCACGTGAACTTCCCATGAGGTCAAAGGCTGTCTGGTTCATTACAGTGGCCACAGAGAAGGCCCACTGCTGAGTGATTATTGAATGAATGAACGAATGAGTGAATGGATGCATTCTTCTCATTTTACAGATGAGTAACCCAACGTCCCCAGAGGAGAGGTCACCTGCCTGAGGGCACTTCTGTCCCACCAGCATCAGACCAGGTATGTGCAACTCCAGGGCACAGGCCTGGAACAGCTGGGATGGGGCCTTCCAGGAGAGCAGGACCTGGGCCCCTCCTCCCACAGACACTGTGGGGACCGCCTCAGCCACCACAGTGGCCCCCACAGACAGGCCTCCCCGCATATGCCCAGCCTCGCCCCGAGCTCTTTGCTCCTAGTCACCCACTACCCCTCACAGCAGGCCCGTGGGGGTTCATCCACAGCACAGACAGGTGGTCACTTGCCCAAGGTCACGGCAGCATGTGGTGGAGAGCGGAACTCTGGCCTCCTGGCTCTCCTTGCTGTCTTTCTCCCGGCTCTCTGTGGGACGCCTCCACCAGCATGTCCCCTCGGCCCCTTTGTGGTGTTTTGTTTTGTTTTGAGATGGAGTCTTGCTCTGTCGCCCAGGCTGGAGTGTGCAGTGGTTCGATCTTAGCTCACTGCAACCTCTGCCTCCTGGGTTCAAGCAATTCCCCTGCCTCAGCCTCCCAAATAGCTGGGATTACAGATGCATGCCATCATGCCCTGCTAATTTTTATATTTTTAGTAGAGATGGGGTTTCACCATGCTGGCCAGGCTGGTCTCGAACTTGGGGTGGTCAGGAAAGGAGTCCTTGCTGCTCTGAGAACTGAAGGAGGGGAGGGGCAGCGCTGTTCGGACACTGGGGAGTGAGCTCCAGGCAGAGGGACCAGCCCCTGCAAAGGCACTGAGGTCTCCAGGGGATGAGAACAGAGAGGCGACGGGGCCTTGTGGGCCCATAAGAGACAGGCAGGAAGGTTCTGAGCAGAGGGACATGGCCCCTCGAGTGCTCACTGGTGCCCTTTGGCTGCTTGTGCCATGTAGATGGGGTAGGGGGTGAGCAGGAAGACCGGAAGGAGGCTGCTGCCTCCTGTGGGCCCCCGTGGAAGATGAGGGTGAAAGGGACAGGTTAGGGGCAGAGGAGGAAGACGCAGGCCGGCTCACTGCTGCCACTCAGCCACCATGATTCCCTGGAGCAGGCCGCACTGAGACCCCGGCACCATGTCTGGGAAGAGGAAGAAGCGGGTGGAGATCTCTGCACCATCCAACTTTGAGCACCGCGTGCACATGGGCCTCGACCAGCACGAGCAGAAGCTCACCGGGCTGCCCCGCCAGTGGCAGAGCCTGATGGAGGAGTCGGCTCGCCGGCCCAAGCCCCTGGTCGACCCTGCCTGCATTACCTCCATCCAGCCCAGGGCCCCCAAGGTATTCGGCACCCACTACCACCTCCCCCAGCCCATCCCCACCCCCAGAGTGGCCTGTCCCTCACCCCACACTTGACCCTGTAACCAACACCTTCTCAGTTACATGGAAACAGAGATACAACCCCAACTTCCACCCTGATCCTTGGTCCAAGGCTGACCCTTCACCCACCCTCCACCCACTGGCTCCAAGTTCTGAGAACCCCATGCCACCCCAACCTGAGGCTTCCATGACCCATCTGACAGCCCCCACACCAGCCTCCAACCTGAGCCTCATGCCCTAGGCACTATGCTCCTGTCCCCAGACCACACCCATCCCACCCTTGAGCCTTTCCAAAGCTCCTGGCAGTGGGAGACAGACCCATTCCCAGAGGGTGACAGTCCCCAGTGGTCAGGGCTTGGATGGGGGAGCCCGGGGGAGGCACCTGACCCAGTCCAGGGGTCCAGGCAAGCTTCTGGGAGGAAGGGACACTGTGGCTGAAGAGGAGGAGGAGCGATGGCAGCAGATTTGGGGGAAGCCAGGCTTTCGTGGAGGAAATCACCCCTGTGGAACACTGCGGACTTTTTGGTTTGGGGGTTTATTTCCTGCCATCTAGAGCAAAATGGCAAGGTTGGGATTTGAACCAATGTCTGTTTCCAAGCCCCATGCTCTTAACCCCTCTCCTGCCTCCATGTGAAATTATAAGAGTTGCAGAGCCGTTGTCTGGGTGTGGCCTGGCATGAGGCTGGCCTGGTGGTAGCCTGTGCTGGGCCTCGGGAAGCCAGCCTTGGAGCCTGGACTCTCTCCCATGGTCAGTGGGGACTGGGAAGGGTCGCAGGCCAGGGGGAGCTCACCGGTTTGTTTCCAGCAGGTGGAGATGGGTGTGCATGGACTCACCTCTCCCGGTACCCAGCCCAGCCTGGCAGGGAGGAGTGCCAAGACCCTCAAGTTGGCCATAGACACAAGTGCAGTCTCAATGTGGCAGCCCATGGCAGGGTTCATGTGGCCCACGCAGGGCGCTTTTGAATGCCTGACTTCTTTGCCACCACTTAAAAAGTGACAGACCACTTTCAAAGCTGTTGGCTTGTGGTGACAGACCAGCTGGAGCTGAGTGGCAGCTGCCTCTGCAGGTGTGGCCCTGGCTTTTGTGGGCCACAGGCCACACCCGACCCCCTCCACTCCACGCCCGACCCCTCCCCCCTGCTCCACGCCCTACCCCCTCGCACCACGCCCTGCCTGGCGCCGTGGCCACTGGCATGTGTCTCCAAAATCCCAGCCCCTGCCTGGCTCGCCAGGCCTGGCTGTGACTGTCCCACCAGGAAATAGGGCACCTGAATTCACACACAGTGCCTCGTGGCCAGCACTGACCTGGGGCCCCATGGGCGCTTGTGTTTGCTGCCCTTGGCCAGGCCCCAGGTCTCCCAGGGCCCTCTCCACCCCCTTGTTTTGTTTTGTTTCGTTTTGTTTTGAGACAGAGTACCACTCTGTCTCCCAGGCTGGAGTGCAGTGGCACTGCGATCTCGGCTCACTGCAACCTTCGCCTCCTGGGTTCCAGCAATTCTCCTGCCTCAGCCTCCTTCCTGCCTTAGCCTCCAGAGTAGCTCCCAAGGGATTACAGGCTCCTACCACCATGCCCAGCTAATTTTTGTATTTTTAGTAGAGATGGGGTTTCACCATGTCGGCCAGGCTGGTCTTGAACTCCTGACCTCAGGTGATCCTCCTGCCTCAGCCTCCCAAAGTGCTGGGATTACAGGCACCCACCACCATGCCCAGCTAATTTTTGTATTTTTAGTGGAGACTGTTTTGCCATGTTGGCCAGGATGGTCTTGAACTCTGACCTCAGGTGATCCTCTCACCTCAGTCCCCCCGAGGTGTTGGGATTATAGGGGTGAGCCATCGTACCCGGCCTCAACCCCCTGTTCTAACAGCAAAGTCTGGCCTTGTGTCCACTTTGCTTCCCTGGGGCCCCTGGGCAAGGCCCCGCTTCAGGCAGACAGCCATGGCCAGGAGAGACAGGGCAGTGGCAGGCCACGGGTTTTGTGGGATCAGTGTTTCCTGCACATTAGAGGCAGGCCTCCAGCTGCAGATGCCTGGCAGCCCGGGGCAGGGTCCCTGTCAGCAGGGCCCGTGTTCTCAGCTCACTGTGGCCCCTGCACAACCACATCATCAATCTGTGGTTTAGCAAAAGTTCACTGAGCCCCTGCTGTGCGCCAGATGCTGATAGGTGCTGAGATATAGTGGGACCCAAAGCAGACAGGAAAAAGCAACCCCTGCCCCCAGGAGCATGCACATGACAGAGCCGGAGTAGACAGATGCCTGCATGCTCCATGTCGGCCTCTGTCAGGTGATCTAGGTGGAACACAGGCAGGGCAGGGGCTGGCATTTTAGATGACGGGCGGCCAGCGGAAGCTTGAGCAAAGACCTGAAAGTGTGGAGGGAGAGAGCCACAGGAACCCTGGGTGCTGATGTTCCAGGCAGAGGGAGCAGCCAGCGCAGAGGCCCTGAAGTGGGACAGGAGGGGGCGGAGCAGCGAGGACACCCCTGTGCCTGGAAATGGAGCAGGGGGCAGAGGGGCCATGTGTGACACAACTCAGACCGTAAAGGATGGGGACCGGAGGGACTCGGGATGCACTGGATGCCCTGCCTGGTTCCCACGTGGGTTTGTATTCAGCACCCGGCTCCTGGAACCCCCCTGCCCTCTACTTTGGGGCTAGGCCTTTGTGACTCTCCATGTCCCCCACCCCTTGTCCTTCATGGGAGCTGAGAGTGTGGTTTTGGGGCTCATGAACACTGGCACCCACAGGGGAGGAAGAGCCAGCCCAGGCCTAACCCCAGCGTCCTGTAATTTGTAGCCCTCGGCCTGATTATGGGGTGGGTTGGCTTCTGCCCTCCCTCCCCTCCACCCCACAGGGCAGGACTGTGCCACCCATCTGGGGAACAGGAGAAAAACAAGGGGTGTCTCTCCGGGATCCCACCCAGCCCAGGGAGGCAGCAGCCTGGCCTTGGCCATCACTCCTCTGACTCTGCAGCTGTGTCCCGGCAAGGGAGGGGCCACCACCCTTGCCATCCTTACTCCACCGTATCTCCTCATTGCATCTCTGTCTTGTCTCTGTGTGTGTCGTGCTGTCCTGTCCCTGTGTGTTGGATGCCCATCCTGTGTGCCCCACTTCTTGTTGGGCCCCCACCCACCATTGTCCAGGACCCCAGACCATCATGTGGGGCAGCAAAGGTGCCAAGGATGGGGTCCTCACGCTGCTGCTGGGCGAGTTTGAGAACATGTCGGTGACACGCTCCAACTCCCTTCGGAGAGACAGCCCGCCGCCTGCACATGCCCACCAGGAAAATGGGATACCAGAGGAGCCAGCCGCCATGGCCAGAGTGGTCCTGGGGAAGGCAGGCAGTCGAGGCCAGATCGCTGGTCACAGCGAGGCAGGTGGCGGCAGTGGTGACAGGCAACAGGTGGGGCCAGAGAAGAGGCCCAAGTCTTCCAGGGATGTCTCAGGGGGCCCCCAGGAGTCCTCCTGGGACAAACGCCCCCTCTCTGGGCCTCACGTCGGCACCCTCAGCCTGCTGGTCTGGCCAGTGGGGCGAAACTGGCAGCTGGCTGGCCCTTTAACACCTACCTGAGGGATGACACCGACCACCCATCCCGGGGTGCCCAGGTAACCCATTCCCCACCCCAGGGTCCCCGAGGTTCCCTGCCTGTTGCTCCCCTGCCCCCACCTTCCAGCCCTGCCCGACCCACCGTGCATCTCATCCTGACCACCTGTGTGTCTATCCCATCGCTGGACCTCTCCCGTGCTTAGGGAGCAGAGCTGGCCCCAGGCACCCTTCACTGACAGTTACCTCTCTCTTCTGTTTCACGGGAAGCCTCACGACGTGGCCCCTAATGGGCCATCAGCGGGTGGCCTGGCCGTCCCCCAGTCCTCCTCCTCCTCCTCCCAGCCTCCCGTGTGAGCCTGAGGCACCCCCAACCCTGGAGTACTGGGCCCCCACGCCTCAGAGCCCCAGCTGACCCCTCCAGCCCAAGCCCCTGCCACCCCCACTGCCCCTGCTGTTCCCGGGCCCCCTGACCCCCACTTGCTACAGCGGGAGCCACAGCGTGTATCCCATGAGCAGTTCCGGGCTGCCCTGCAGCTGGTGGTGGACCCAGGTGACCCCTGATCCTACCTGGACAACTTCATCAAGATTGGCGAGGGCTCCACGGGCATGGTGTGCATCGCCACTGTGCACAGCTCGGGCAAGCTGGTGGCCGTCAAGAAGATGGACCTGCGCAAGCAGCAGAGGCGTGAGCTGCTCTTCAACAAGGTGCAGGAGCTGCTGCCCTGCTGTCCTCTCCCTGCCGTCCTCCCTCCCTGCCCTCCCTCCTCTCCCTGCCATCCTCCCTTCCTGCCCTCCCTCCTCTCCCTGCTGTCCTCCCGCCCTGCCCTCCCTCCTCTCCCTACACTCCTCTGTGCTGGGCCAGGCCCCCCTCCTCCCCTCACTGCTCCCCACCCCCAGGCCATCTCCTCCACCCCAGGTAGGTCCCTGCTTCTGTCCTCACAGCGTCCTCACCCACATCTCTGTTCCTGAGCCCCAGACCCAGGGTTCCTCGGCCCACTGAACCCCACCCAGTGTCTTCCAGGCCCCTCACATCCACTGAGGCCCACCTGGGCTCCAGGATACAGTGTCCTCCAGACCTGCCCCTCCTGGGTTCCCCATACCCTGCCCCAGCCTGTCAGCCCCGGGCCAGCCGCTCCTCCCAGTCTGCACAGCCCATTGTCTCCCACTCCAGGCTCCACCCCGGCCTCCACTCGGGCCTCCTCAGCACAGCCCACACAACCACCAAGAGGAAGTTTCTCATGTTCAGGCCCACCCCATCCCCATTCCACCTGAGACCCTGGCAGTGCCCCGCAGCACCCTGACAAGAGGAAGCCTGCCCCCCTTTGCTGGGTGTATGAGGCCCCTCTCGACCCGCCGTGCATCACAGCACCTGGCTGCACCAGGAACTCCCCACCTGGGTTCCTCATCCGCCCCCACGTGCACGCCTCTTCTCTCATCCTTGCCCAATACCTGTTTGTCCAGGGTCTCAACCCTGAGGTTGAATGCTCTTCCCACCTCCCCCCAGCACCAGCCCAGGACTGACCTGAGATGGGCGTTGTCCCAGGGAGTGCACCCAGAAGGGAGGTGTGGGCTTCAGGCTGCCTCTGAGACCCATGTGGCTGTGGCAGTAGTAGGGGAGGGCAGTCCACGTGGCCCCATGAGCACAAGCTCCATGTAGAACTACTGCAAGGGGACCCGGGGGCGGCAGTGGCTGGGTCTGAGGCGGGCCTGGGCAGCCCTCCTGCCTCCCTCTGCCCCCCTCCCGCCCCCTTCGCCGCTGACCCGGCCCCTGAACAGGCGGTGACCATGTGGGACTGTCAGTGTGAGAACATGGTGGAAATGTACAACAGCTGCCTGGTGGGGACGAGCTCCAGGTGGTCATGGAGTTCCTGGAAGGAGGCGCCGTCACCGACATTGTCACCCACGCCAGGTAATGCCGGGTCCTCAGACTCCTCCTGTGACATGACCAGGTCCCCTCCAGACCGCTTGGGGTGGGGCCACATCTCCAAACCAGCTGTGCTGTGTCCACCTCGACCCCCCGGGCATGGGGTAGTGTCTTCCATTCCTCCAGCTCCAGAGTGGGGTTGAGCTGTCTCAGGTTCCTCCCAACCCAAGGCAGGGCTTCATTCCCCTCAGCCCCTGGGGGGCTGTCCACCCGTCTGCTCACCCCCATCCGCAGGATGAACGAGGAGCAGATCTTGGCCGTGTGCCTGGCAGTGCTGCAGGCCCTGTCAGTGCTTCACGCCCAGGGCGTCATCCACCGGGACATCAAGAGCAACTTGATCCTGCTGACCCATGACAGCAGGGTGAGGGGACAGGCGGTGGGCTGCGGGGGGTCGGGGTTCCCACGGTGGGGCTTCCTTGTCTCTCCCCATCCCCTCTGAGGGTAGGTGGGCTTGATTCCCTAGGCCTGTGTCTTGAGGATCCAGGACTTCATCTGTCCCTCATGCAGCCCAGAGTCGGGCTCCAGTTCGTTGAGGGCTCTGTGTAGTGGGAGGACACGGGCTGGTGGGGGCTCTGTGCAG
>NW_022437052.1:3114820-3115599 GCF_009761245.1 Sapajus apella
TGGGGGCTCTGTGTAGTGGGAGGACACGGGCTGGTGGGGGCTCTGTGTAGTGGGAGGACATAGGCTGGTGGGGGTTCTGTGCAGTGGGAGGTCACAGGCTGGTGGGGACTCTGCCATCAGCATAGGATGCTGGGTCTAGGGTCAGGGTCTGGGCAGGCAGCGCAGCCCCCACTACAGGCTTCTCCCTCCACTGAAAAGCCGCTGCCTGCCTAGTACCCAGGTCGGACCATGAACCCAGCCCTATCTCCCATACTTTCGACTTAGGTTCTGAACCCCAGGCTGTGGCACTTACAATGCAGGGTGGACATGACTTTCTGTAGGAAAGGGCCCTTGATTCCAATGGAATTCTTGCAGAAGTGGATGACTCCATCCCTTCCCCCAAGGAAAATAAAACCCCACCAGTCAGTCTAGGGAGAGGCAGAGAGAGCTCTTTCACTGACAGTCCGTGGAAATCTCAGGATGTCTGCAGATATGTTTTGGGGGTGACATCTGTAGGCCACCTGAGATTGTCGTCCCATGGTTGTGGGGGTGTTCTCTGGAAACAAGAAGACCCATAGAGATCCTCAAAATTCAGAAAGGGGGCCAGGTGCAGTGGTTCACACCTGTAATCCCAGCACTTTGGGAGGCCGAGGTGGGTGAATCACGAGGTCAGGAGTTCGAGACCACCCTGACCAACATAGTGAGTGCTCCTGGTAGTTAATTTCAGGTGTCAACTGACTGCATTCAAGAACTCTAGAAACTTGGGAAAGCATTGTTTTTGTTTTTGGGTGTGCCTGTGA
>NW_022437052.1:3140599-3157011 GCF_009761245.1 Sapajus apella
AGCCAGCAGGGGCTGGGGCCCAGGACCTTGGGGTACCCATGCAGTGGGAGTGTGTGGGGGGGGGTCTGTGCTGGGGTGGATCTCAGGCTGAAGAGAATTGTTGGCCTTGCCATATGCCTGTTTCTGTATGTGATGTATTTTTTTTTAATAGAAAATAGCAGGAAGCCAGTCAGAAAATCCAGGAACTCCAGGCCAGCCAAGAAGCGAGAGCAGACCAAGAGCAGCAGATTAAGGTGAGTTGCTTGTGTCGGGTGCCTTGTGGACATCCCTGAGGTGGCCTTGGCTCTCCTGCCCTTGTCGGCCTTTCTGCACCGGTGCCGAGCTCTGTGGGCCTCCTGTGAGGTTGCCCTGTGTGGTGGGAATTTTGCTGGGCACCTGTGTGGTGGGCGTTTTGCTGGGCACCAGGGATGCCATGGTGAATGAGGCAGATGCTGCTGCCCTCAGGGAGTGTGCATTCTAGAGGATGGAGACTAATCGGAGACACGGAGAGAAAATGTCCGAATGTACGATGATGTCAAGTGCTGAAGAGTGTGAGAAGATGATACAGGCATAGAGGGGCTGAGAAACCTGCCCACAGCTGCACAGCTGGAGCTGGGTCTCAGTCGGGGTGACCTACTCAAGCTCATGCTGTGCCCTTTCCCTGTGGAGGGCATGCCAGGGAGACGCTGACTCCGGATCCCTCTCCTAGCTCCTGTTGCCTGGAGAGCAGCCTCCAGACCCTGTGCTCTGGCTGTGCCCCCTTGGCCCCCCATGTACCCTCACCTCCATGCCTCATAACAGCTCTTCCTGGCTGCAGAGCTGACTGTCACCCCCAACCTAGCCTCTGCCATGTCACCTCCTGGTGGTGTTCCCTTGCCCCTCGTCCTCCCATCTGCATCCCTCGGCCCACCTGTCAGGATTTGCTGGCCGGTGAGGCCTGGTGTCTGTCTTTTGCATCACTGTCTCTGCCACTTGACCTGGTACATTGCACAGAGATGGACTCCGTTATTGTTTGTTGAATGACCGTCTGGTTTGGTCGTGGTTTCCTCCTGTGCCTGTTCAGTGACTTGCTGCTCACAGGTGTCAGCTGTGTCCCAAGGAGACTGGGTACCATAGTGAAAAGCCTGTCCTCACTATTGGAAAGACTAAGCTGTTACACACGTGCTACTAGAGAGGCAGAAGTGGGCTTGACACGGGAGGGTGGGATGTTTCACCATGGAGTGTCACCTTGGGCCAGACTTGGGATAGACTTTTGCTTCTAGATAGTTCCCTGAGGGCAGGACAGTGGTGTGCACAGCAGCCCAGCGGTGTATGGTGTGAATGCCAGCTCCCAGTGCGTGGTGGGCTGGGAGGACGGTGTTGGGAAGAGCTGCCCTGGACTAAATGCCGAGGCTCAGTATTGGAAGCAGCTTTGAGGGCCCTGGTGCAGCCCGGGAAGGCCTCCCAGAGGAGAGTCCTGAGCCATGGAGGCTGCTGAGGACCTGGGGCAGTTTAGTGGACTAACTTCCTGGCCTCAGTGACTTTACTTTTTAGGGGATGCTTTTTTCTATAGCAGATTTAGGTTCATAGCAAAATGAGCAGAAGGTAGAACTCCTGTGCACCCCTGCTGCCTGCCCTTCCCCCCAAAAAAAACACACACCGCCTTTCCTGGTAGAGTGGAGCCCGTGTGACGGTGATGAACCTGCCTGGACACATCAGTGTCAGGGAGAGTCCACAGGTCCCTCGAGTGTCTCTCCTGGAGTGGGACAGTGTATGGTTTGGGCAAATGTAAAATGTTCTATATTCACTGTTAGAGCGTCACACAGAAGAGTTTTACTGCCTAAAAATCCTTTGTGCTTCCCCAGTTAATCCTTGACTCTCTCCTTCTGAGCAGCTGACAATTCCGGAACTTTTGCTGTCTCTATAGTTCCCCCTTTCCCAGAATGTCCTGTGGTTGGATCCTGCAGTTCGTGTAGCCGTTGCAGACCAGTTTCTTTCTCTTAGCCGTGTGCGTGTGACTTTCTCCAGGTCTCTTCATGGTTCATTTTTCCCTTCTTTTCTGTCCCTGGCCTCCATCAGGATCTGGAGCAGAAGCTGTCCCTACAAGAGCAGGATGCTGCGATTGTGAAGAACATGAAGTCTGAGCTGGTGCGACTGCCTAGGCTGGAACGGGAGCTGAAGCAGCTGCGGGAGGAGAGTGCACGCCTGCGGTGAGGGGGCATGGGGGATGGAGTAGCCTGTAGTGAGTCTGGGTTTGTGCCCAGGAGCACGAGGTGCATACCCCGTAGGGGCAGGGCTCCTGGGCTCTTGGCTTCATCCCCAGCGTGTGTGGCTATTTGAGCAACTCTTTGTGGCACTGCCAGGGAGATGAGAGAGACCCATGGGCTGCTCCAGGAGGAACTGGAAGGGCTGCAGAGGAAGCTGGGGCCCCAGGAGAAGATGCAGGAGGCGCTGGTTGGCTTGGAGCTGGAGAACGAGGTGAGGGTCTGCGCGGAGTGGGTCGTGCCCTTGCGTGATGGGGTGGGAGGCAGAATCATGGTTCCCAGAGAGGTCCATGCGTTATCCCCCGAGCCTGTGAACACGGCACCTTTCCTGGCAGGGCGATTGAGGTCATAGGTCAGCTGGCCCACAGTGGGGAGGGGCTCCTAGGCTGTCTGGGGGCTCAGAGTGACATCAGAGGGACTTGGCAGCTCCTGCTGGGTGTGGAGATGGAGGAGGGGCCACAAGCCAAGGAAGGTGGATGCCTCTGGAAGCTGGAAAGAGCAGTGGACTCTCCCCTGGAACCTGCAGAAGGAACTCAGCCCTGCTGACGCCAGGATTCCAGCCCAGGGAGACCCATTTTGGATTTCTGAACTAGAGTACTATAAGATATTCCATTTGTAGGCTTTTTTTTTTTGAGACGGCGTCTTGCTCTGTTGCCAGGCTGGAGTACAGTGGCATGATCTCAGCTCACTGCAACCTCTGCCTCCCGGGTTCAAGTGATTCTCCTGCCTCAGCCTCCTGAGTAGCTGGGACTACAGGCATGTGCCACCACACCCAGCTAATTTTTGTATTTTTGGTAGAGACAGGGTTTCACCATGTTGGCCAGGATAGTCTCAATCTCTGGACCTCTTGATCCACCTGCAGCCTCTCAAAGTGCTGGGATTACAGGCGTGAAGCACTGCGCCCAGCCTGCTTGCTGGGATTCATACCTGAATTTATGGGCCCAGGAAGGAGTGAGGCATGAAGGGCACAGTGTGAGGCATGAAACGTACAGTGTGACTTCTGCAGTTGGGGAAGAATAACCCGGCCACTTCCAAGCAGACTTGGAGCATTTAGTGCCCAGCTCAGAGATAAGGGTAGGCTCTCCTGAGAGGTCGGGGACTCAGCGCCGTGATCATTATTGTCAGTCTTATGTGATAATCCTGTGGCAGGCGATGACAGGGTCCATGCTTTTGTTCTTTTCAGAGGCTGCTGGCCAAGCTGCAAAGCTGGGAGAGACTGGACCAGATCACAGACTTGAATGTCAGGTAGGGAGGGGGCAGGTGCCTCGGGGTCCCACCTTCTCTGAAGGGTCGCTGGGGAAGAGCAGAGTCTGTTTCCTGCTCACGGGCACTGTCTCTAAAAGGCTGGTGGGGGCCTTTTGTCCTGGGCTGCTCAGGTTTAATGAGGCCTTTCCCAGTGGGTGGGGCAGTGGAGCTGAGCGACTCTTCCTGCTGAAGCCTTAGTAACATATTCATTGAGTAGCAGAATATCCACAGCAAACCAGTGGCAGGTGTCTGATTGCCCTGCATTGTGGGGCTTTGTGAAAGGACTCTTTCTGGTGTATCCTGAGGAAGAAATTGCTTTTGGGGAAAATCATTTATTTTAGGGAACTGTAACCAGTGGAGATGAGCTGAATTTTTAGAGTTCAGAAAAACCCACCATATTAGATGCTGTTCTTGCATCGCTATAAAGAAATACCTGTGAGTGGGTGATTATGAAGGAAAGCTGTGGAATTGGATCACACTTCTGTAGGCTGTGCAGGAAGCGTGGTGCTGACACCTGCTCAGCTTCTGGTGAAGCCGCAGGGAACTTTCAGTCCTGGCAGAAGGTGAAGGGGAAACAGGCATGTCACATGGCAAAAGCAGGAGCGAGAGTAAGAGAGAGAGAGACAGAAAGACAGAAAGAGACAGAAAGAGCGAGAGAGTGCACGAGAGCAGGGCTGGGAGGGAGGTGCCACGGACTTCTTAATGATCAGATCTCATGAGAACTTACTATCATGAAGACAGCCCCAAACTGTGAGGGATCTGCCCCCATGATCCAAACACTTCCCACCGGACTCCACTTCTAGCCCCAGGGATTACAATTCAACATGAGATGTGGGCAGGGATGGAGATCCAAACAGTTCTCACCCACCGTAGTGGAAGACTATTGTCTGGTGCTTGGAGCAGCCTCTTCAGCCAGTCTGTGCCAAGCTGAGTGCCAGCGCATGGGTGGAAGGATGTGAGGTGGAGCTGCCGGGGGACCACCCCGGGTGCTGGGGATGGCATTCTTACAGACGGGAGAGCAGGACTGTTCCCAGTTCTGGTCCTGTCTGTCCTACCCCATCCATCTCAAGGGCCTGTGCTCATCTTTCTCCAGCAGTGGCTTGGTTGGCTCCCGCCCTTCAGCCGCTGGGCCCCTGCAAGTGACTGCCTCCTGGCAGCTCTGGCCTGGGCCCCACTTTGTGGTTGCCCTGGTGCACCAGGTCTCAGGAAGGTGCAAGAGTGATGCTTTTGAGGGAGTCATCCGAGCCTCGGGCTCATGGCCTTGGTGCTGGTGCTGAGGCTGCCTCTTGTGTTTGCTTGTGAGATTTCAAGGCTTCCCGCCTCCTGCCTCTTTCCTGCTGCTCTGGAAACAAGGCGGAGACTGAGATGAGACTCTCTGAAAGAGCTGTCCAGTGACTGTACCATCGAACTGCTGGTTCTGGAATCCACTACCTTCCCATCAGCATTACTGGCTTCAGTTCTCAGTCACCTGAAAATGCCCCTTCATCTTCTTTGAGCTTTGCTAAATCAGAGTGTGGCCTGGGCAGCCATCTTCTTTTGAACTCCCCCTGTAGAACACGGACTTCGGCAGGGCCGGCCTCAGCGGGGCCTAAATGCTTTGTGCTTCTGTCTGTTCACTGGGTTTATTAATTGCTTGTAAGGCGACCCTTCTGCTTCCAGGGACACTCTAGCCAGATGAGAAACCTCTGTGACTTTTTGCTGCGAGGGACATCAGAGGCCCCCTCGTGCCTGATGGGCCTGGCCTTGTTGGACGGTCCAAGTGTGCAGTTTGCCCTGGAGCACTTAGCGTCAGTCAGGCACACAGACCTGGCACAGCTGGCTGCTGTCTCTGGTTGGTTACAAAGTACTGCTGCTCTATCAGCCTTTGCCCTGTTCCCGCATCTGAGTGTCTTGCCTGGGTGTGGCCTATGTGAGGGCAAGCTGGCCTGGGGTGCTGCTGGCTGGTGTGAGCGTGAGCTGGCCTGGGGGTACTGCCTGGGTGTGGCCAGCATGAGGACAAGCTGGCCTGAATGCTACCGTCCGATGTGAGGGCGAGCTGGCCTGGGTGCTGCCGGCTGGTATGAGGATGAGCTGGCCTGGGGTGCTGCTGACCAGTGTGTTCCGTGTTTACTCTTTCTATCCTGGTGGCCAGGCCCTGCATGGGGGAGAGGAGGGGTCAGTCTGCAGGGCTGGTGGAGGTGGGCTGCCTGTGTCCACTGCCAGCTTAAAGTGGGGTGGGAGGCAAGTGGCATGCATATGTGGTGCCCTGCAGCTTTGATGAGGAAAATAGATAGTACTTTGGGGCTGGGCGGGGCTGGGTTCAAGTCCCCTTCCCACCAACAGTAAGACCTGTTTCAAGTCACTGTGCTGCTCTGGGCCAGTGTTCTCGTCATTGAAAGGGGAACACGGAGTTCTCCTCCCCGCTGCGTGTAAAGATCAGATGCCATCGTGTACTTGTGGAGGGCCCTGTGAGTAGGAGACGGCTGGTGTGAGCGACCTCTCTGAGCAGCCAGAGGCTGATGTCCAGGAAGGGATGGAGCCATCCTTGCTGTGGGGGTTGACCCCTAGTTTCCTGCGTTGGCCTTGGCCGTGGGTCTGGTAGAGGGCAGGTTTCCCCACGTGCTCGGTCACCTGCCGAGCCTGGGCCCCTTCAGGGCTTCCCACCACTCCTTGTGTTTCCTGTGCACCACAGGGTGGGTGTCTGAATGTGGTTCTGATTCATGCTCGATGTTAGTGGGGGTAGCACCCATGTCACAGTCCCTGGGAATGCAGGCTGGGGGTACTGAATGCGGCTCATAGAGGGTTTGGTAAATATGTGCATTTCTGGCTGGGCACAGTGGCTCACGCCTGTAATCCCAGTGCTTTGGGAGGCTGCAGCAGGGGGATCACTCTAGCCTACATGTTTGAGATCAACCTGGGCAACATAGTTGAGACCTGTCTGTACCAAAAAGAAAGAAAAAAAATAGCTGTGTTCAGCGGGGCACACCTGTAGTCCCAGCTACCCAGGAGACGGAGGTGGGAGGATCACCTGAGCCCAGGAGGTCAAGGCTTCAGTGAGCCGTGATCACACTACTGTACTCCAGTGACAGAATGAGACCCTGTCTCTCAAAAAGAAACAAAAAATGCATTATTTCTGGGTAAACCACAGATACACTGGGCTGTCTTTCTATTTTTAGGGACCAGATTTGGGGCAGTTCTTAGGGATTTCTGAAGCCCATGTCAGGCAACATTGAATGTGGCGATGAAGTGGGCAATGGGGACACAGATGCAGTGAGTAGCTGGGGCCCCGGGCGATAGCTGCTGCCTGTGGTCCTGTGGGAGGGGTGAGCACACTTGCTGTTCATGTGTAGAGATGCGTGCTTCTGTGGGTGAGCTTGGGGATCCCCTCCCCTCAGCTGTGGGGACCTGAGGTGACATCACATATCCCGGAAGCAGAGGGCTCAGCAGCTGGGAGTGCCCTGGGCCTATGCGAGTGGGCTGGCATCTGCTTACCTTCAGGCCCAGGCCTTGCTGGGATTTGGGGCTTGCCGAGGCCCCAGGCCCCGTGGGTGCAGAGCAGCTGCTGCCACTAGGTGGTGCCCCTGCCTTGGTGATCCTTCCCACAGCCATTTCTCTTTGGTCTCTTTGGCCTTGTGTTCCCACCACCCTCCCACCATGGGACTTGCTTGCTGACACCAGGGTTGTAGTTGATGGGGATGTGAGGGGCCTGTGGCCACTGTTCCTGCCTGCCTTTAGTGGGGTGCTTCTGGCTGTCTCATGCCTGCCCGGTTTCTGACCAGCATCCTGGGGACCCTCAGGCCCCAGGGCTATGAGCCCCTGGTATTGAGGCCAGGTGTCCTCTGTATGGCCCTTCCCTAATGACAGGACTCTGGTGTCCTGCAGTCCTCAGAGGGCTCTTTGGCCTCACCCCGGACTTGGATGTACCCTGCCTGAGCCCCAGGAGAGAGTGGCCTCCTCACCCTCTTCCCCATGTGAGGCTTCTTACGTCTTAGGAGAGGAGGCTGGGCGAGTTGGCTGGGGCGAGTCAGTGAAACCATGGGAAGACCCCGTGGAACGAGGTCCTTATGTGTCACGCAGGCCTGGGCACATGCGACATGTCCAGCACACAGGGTCATGCAGGTTGTGGGCATATTAGTTTCTACAACTTTGAAGTCACAGGCAGGAAGGGGACACTGCGTGTGGATGAGCCTGTGTGAATACATGTGGGGAAGGGCAGGATGCCAGTGCCAGTAGTGTGATGTTGATACGCTTTCCCTTAGGGTGTTGGGCACTGGGCTGAGGGAGTTAGCAGCAGTCTGGCACAGGAGGAGGAGGAGGTGTAATCAAGAGAGGCCAGTGGGAAAGATGTGTGAGAGTGGAGGCCATCTGGGAATGCAGGGTGCTTCTCTTTGGAAAATCACCTATTTCAGTAGAATGAGAAAGGGGTGCAGGCCATCTCTGTAGGCAAGCAGCACAACCATTGATAACAATCCCAAACGCATTTGTGGTTGAAAATTCTCAGCAAGCTAAGAAGAGAAGAGAAATTCCTCAACCAGGTAAAAGACACCTGCGGAAAACCACAGCTGATATAATATAAGGGTGAAACTGACTGCGTCCCTGACACAGAGACCAGGCAGGGTGTCTGTTCCCGCCACCCCTGGTCGCACTGTGCGGGAGATCTTCACCAGTATAATTAGGCAGGCAAAAAGAAAAGGTAGCTAGACTAGAAAGGAGGAAGTAAACCTATACCTGGAGACAACATAATGATCTGTAGAAGTTTCCAGAGTGTCAATGACAAGCCAGTAGGACTAAACAGTGAGGTTTACAGGGTCACAGCATACAAGGACAGTGTACCAAAATAGGTTACGTTTCCGTATGCTAGCAATGAGCCACTGGAGTACATACCACATGTGACGGCATCAAAGTCCATGAAAATACTCAGGGATGCATGTAAGAAAATCTGTGTAAGATTTGTACACTGAGAAGCTTCAGATGCAACTGAGACATTAAGATCACCTAATATAAAAAAATAGAGACATCATAAGGGGAAAAAGGAACTCTTTTCCGCTCTGCTCTCACATAGCCACTGACTCAGTACTTCTGACATCAGATACTGGAAGGTTCCCCACACACCAGCCAGTTCTCCAGGGGATACCAGCTGGGTGTCCTGCAGCCTCATCTGTACTCTCTCCACCTGGAGTTAGTATCAGCTCCCCCGGGATCAGGGCCAGTCCCACACGTCTGGGCCCCACTTCAGATTCTGATTGCAAGGTAGTAGGCTGTCATCTATGCTTCATTGTACTGTTTTCTCCTCTCCCTCTGTCACTGACATCAGCTGTACTTCTGACTAGCAGGCTATTAAAGGAGGCTCCTATAACCCATTCCTTGGGTTTAATTAATTTGCTAGTGTGACTCTCAGAACTCAGGAAGACATTTTCTTACGTTTACTCCTGTGTTATAAAGGATGTTAGGATGCCTGAATTGAACCTTAGAAAGACTGGAAAAAAAAAATAAAGGATGTTAGGAATAATTCAGGTCAACAGGTCTGTAGAGTGAGGTACGAGGGGAGGTGTGGAGCTGCCATGCCCTCTCTGGGTACACCACCCTCCAGGACCCTCCATGTGTGCAGCTCTGAACCCTGGCCTTATTATGGGTTTTTACAGAGGCTTTGTCACATAAGCATGATTGATGACACCACTGGCCATTGGGAATCAACTCAACCTTCCGCCCCTCTCCCCTTCTGGGAGATTGAGGGGTGTGACTCAAAGTCCCAACCCTCTAATTCCACCTTGGTGTTTCTGGTGACCATCCTATCTGAAGCTGCCTGGGGGCTGCCAACCACCAGTCATGTGTGTCAAGTGTATATTTCAGAGTATCATAAAGATACCATGTTCATGTATTGGAAGGTTCATGATTGTTAAGATGGCAGTTTGCTCAAATTGTCCCAAATATTTGACATAATCCCAAAAAAAGCCCCAGCAGGCTTTTTGGGTAGAAATTGATGAACTGATTGCTAAAATTTCTTTTTTTATTGAGACAGACTGTCGCTCTGTCACCCAGGCTGGAGTGCAGTGGCACAGTCTCGGCTCACTGTAACCTCTGCCTCCTGTGTTCAAGTGATTCTCCTGCCTCAGCCTCATGAGTAGCTGGGATTACAGGCACATGCTACCATGCCCGGCTAATTTTTTTATTTTTATTAGAGATGGGATTTCACCATGTTGGCCAGGCTGGTCTTGAACTCCTGACCTAGGTGATCCACCCTCTTTGGCCTCCCAAAGTGCTGGGATTACAGTTGTGGCCGAACATTTCTAACATTTCTGTGGGAATGTAAAGCACCTGTAAATTGTTATAGCCATAACAATTTTGAAAAAGAACAAGTTATAGGGCTTACACTGGCCAATTTCAAGACACGTTGTAAATTGCATAACTTGAGACAGTGTGGTATTAAGTATAGACGTATGTAAATCATTAGAACAAAGTGGAAAGTTCAGAAATAATTCAAGAATACAGTGTTGATTGTTGTCAAAAGTGTCAAGGTAGATCAGTGGGATAAAGAGTCTTTTCACGAGCATGGTGAACCAGTAGGCTGCCTCATGCTGTACACAAGATTTAACTGAATGATCTGTTGACTTATGTAAAAGTCACAAAATCTGGAAGCTACGGTTTGGCAAAGAGGTTTTAGGATACAATGAGCATGAACCAGAAATGAAAAAATTGATGAATTAGACTTCATCAAAATTGAAAACTTCTATCCAAAGACACAAATGAAAAGGCAGACCATAGACTAGGAAAATATTTGTGATATATTAACATGCATCCGCCCAAAGATGTGCTCCAGGATAATAAAGAATTCTCAGAAATTAGTTAACATAGTATAAAAAATGGTCAGAAGACTTTTAACAGATACTTTATTTATTTATTTGGACATGGAGTCTTGCCCTGTTACCCAGGCTGGAGTGCAGTGGCACAGTCTTGGCTCACTGCAACCTCTGCCTCCCGGGTTCAGGCAATTCTCCCACCTCAGCCTCCTGAGTAGCTGGGATTCCAGGCGTGCGCTACCATGCCCAGCTAATTTTTGTATTTTAGTAGAGATGGGTTTCACCGTGTTGGCCAGGCTAGTCTCGAACTCCTGACCTCAGGTGATCTGCCTGCCTTAGCCTCCCAAAGTGCTGGGATTGCAGGTGTGAGCCACTGCGCCTGACCTGCTTGTAACAGATACTTTACAAGAGATGGTATGCAAATGGTAAATAAGGACATGAAAAGATGGTCAATGTTGTTGGTTATGAGGGTAATACAAATTAAGACTGTAATTGCCCAACACAGTTCTTCTTGCTTCCCAGAAAAGCTAACTCACTGTGAACAGCAGGTATGACAGCAAAGAAAGAGTTTAATGATTGCAGAGCCAGGCAAGGGAGGTGGACAAGAGATAACTCTCAAATCTGCCTCCCTGAGAATTCGGAGGCGAGGGTTTGAGGATGTTTTGGTGGACAGCGGCCTAGGGAGTGGTGAATGCTGGTTGACTGGGTTGGGGATGCCATCATAGGGGTGTCAGGACTGTCTTTATGCAGTGAGTCAGTTCCTGGGAGATAGGGTCACAGGTCCAGGTGGCATCTCTTGAGCTGCTGAAATGCTAAATCTGAAGAGCATCTCAAAGACCAGTTCTTTAGGTTTCACAATAGTGATGTTGTCTGTAGGAGCCATTCGGGAAGTTCTGAATCTTGTAACCTCTGGTTACTTGACTCTGGGCAGCAGGCACTATAGAAGAGCAAGCTAAATAAGCAGAGGCAGGCGGTGGTTTAACTGTGCTTGTTCTCTAGCAAAGTTCAGGCCTCTGTGGTGATGCCAGTCTTAGGAATGTGGCTTTAATCTCCAAACAAGGAGGGGTGTCAGTTTTCCTTGCCTTGAAGTTTAACTATAAACTAAATTCCTCTCATAGTTATCTTGGCCTCCGCGTTAGAATAAGCCCCCCAACCCCCTCTGAACAAAAAAAAATTTAGCCTGTGAGGTTAGAAGCAACATGGAGTCAGTAATGTAGATTTCTCTCATTACTTAAAATTCAGTAAAGGTGGTTTCAAGACCACAGTGACATACCACTCTGTACACAGTAGAATGACTAAAATGAAGCAGACAGACCATCCAGACTGCCGGCAGAGACGCAGAGCAGCCAGCCCATCAAACTGGGAGTAGGAAGTGTTACGCCACTTTGGAAATGGTTTGGTAGCTTTTTACACGCTTACGGTATGACCCTGCAGTTCCATTCCTAGGTATTTAACCCAAGAGAAGCCCAGGAGAAAATGTGACGTCATGAAGACTTGTACAGGGATGTTTGTAGGAGCCTTAATCTAACAGTCTGAGAGCGGCAACAAGTCAGGTGCCTGTCAGCAGGTGAAGGGATGCATGGACCGTGGCGTCTCCATGCAGTGGGGTGCCACTCAGTGTAACACGCGACAGCAGCTGTGCTCAGAAACATCAATGAGCCTGTCTTGCTGAGTGAAGGAAGCCAGACTTACTGACTTTATACTTACTATACGATTCCGTTTAGTTGAACTCTTTAAAAAGGCAAGACTGAGCAACAGTGACAGAAAGCAGGTCAGTGATCCCTGGAGTCTTGTGTTGGGTTAAGATCGGGGGCCTGCAGGAGTCTTATGGGGTACTAGAAATATCCTTTGACATGATGGACGTGATAGCTGCATAGGTGTACACGCAGCAAAGCTAATGCCACTGCTCTTGTGAAACAGGTTCATGTGTGCACATCAGACCTCCCTCAAGCTGGCCTGCCAGCAGCAAGCTCCTTGGATTAGCTGTAAGCGGAAGGAAAATTCCTTAGTGGCGACTTGGACTGAATTGGAGAGTGGCCTGGGGGTGCTGTTTAAAGCCAGCCTTCATTTGGGAAGGGACCCATCCCTTGAGCTTATGGAAGGCCTAAGGCCACGGCTGCCGGGACCTCTTGGGTCTTTGGCATGTGGGCATGAGTGCCGTGGGAAGTGGCAGCATGTGAGGCCAGGTGCAGGCTGCAGACGGTCAGGGAATTTCACATTTGATTAAAAGCAGAACAAGCTACATAAATGTTAACAAATGAAATGAAAAGTGGGATGTTGTCATCCTTTCCTTCCCTCCCTGGTGACCCCACTCAGGGATGGGTGCCCCATGTGACAGCTTCCTGGCCATTGTCACATTGTGTTCTCATTATTCCTTGGGGAGCTGTTCCAGAGCAGAGCTGATTGCCCCAGAGGTGGGCAGCAGATCATGCTGTCCTCGGCCCCAGTTTGTCTTTCTAGGCAGTGCCTGATGAGTTTCTTGTGTATCATTCTGGAAATGTATGTACGTACAAGCTCTTTATGTACCCCCCTCGCCTTTTAAAATGGTGCTCCTTTCATAGTTTTATTTTGCAATGGTTTTCACTCAGTATTTGACAGTTTTTCAGCCCAGCACAGGCTGTTCTGCTGAACTGCTTTAAAGAGCTGCCAGGTAAGCAGGAGTGTAGACGGACTCAGACTCCAGCAACCCCTCTTGATGGGCGCTTAGGGTGTTTCCAGCTTCTTCCCCCAATTAACCATGCTAGGCTGGTTGGGTAAATTCTTAAAATCAGAATTTTTAGTTCAAAAGAGATGTGCATTTGAGACTCATAGCTGGTGCCGTATCACCCTCCCAAAAGCCTGTCTGCTGTCCGTTCCTGTCACGGCTTGAGTGCTGTTGCTTAATGGGGGTGGTGTGCTTTCAATATTTCTAGGGAGATTCAGATCGAAGTCACAGTAAAGTGAGTAGAGAAGGCATCTTTAGTGTCTTGGCTTTTCAAAAATGCCATTTAGCAGCTCCTCCTGAGGGGGACCCTATGAAATAGGAACGAAGTAGATGTCAAGTCCTGTGGCTGAGCCCCCACTTTAGGGAAGAGATCATTTGCTTTTGGCCAAGATGCCATGAGCAAGATGTTATTTGGCTTCTTGCCTGTCCCTTTGTGCCTGAATGTGGTCTTGCTTCCCATCCCGCTGGGTGGGCAATGTACCTATCAGCAGGCGCAGGCCTGAGCGGGGTTGAGGAGGCTGGGCTGGGGAGGTGGGAGGCGGGCGGTGGCAGCTAAGAGGCCTGGCAGCTGTGCCAACCTGGAACTGCTGACCCATCCCCTGGAGTCAAAGCTGAGCACCTGTCAGTGCTGAGCTG
This sequence comes from Sapajus apella, assembly GCF_009761245.1. Taxonomy (NCBI): domain Eukaryota; kingdom Metazoa; phylum Chordata; class Mammalia; order Primates; family Cebidae; genus Sapajus; species Sapajus apella. The sequence goes on from NW_022437052.1 coordinate 3,154,183, forward strand.
GACATTTTCCCAAAAACATTTGTAGACTGGCCAGATGACAAGTATCAGGGCCCAGCTTCCCTGATGTGTGAGGCCAATTAGGAGGACAGTGAGTGAGTTGCATGATTTTCCTCTAAGGAAGGGTCTACTTGACCAGCCGGGATACATTTATTATCCTAGTTACGGTGCGCGTGGTCTGTAATTACCCGGCTATTGAGTTGATCAATACCAGACGCCCTAGTGGTGCTTGGGAAGGTGGGTGGCTGTCAGGTATGTTGGTCCATTTTAATTGGCACCGGTTTGGTTTTCTTTGGGGCATGGGAGGAGGCGGAGAAGCATTTGGCCTTCTGGGTGCTTGTGTGAGTGCACCCTTTCTTCCTGTGTTGCATGCCAGATGCCTTGGGGTCTGGGCCACGTTTCCCCTTTTGGTTTGTTTGTTCATTCATTCATTTGTTCACCATAAGCTGCTCTCATGGAGCCTGTAGTCTGGAGGGAGAAGGACCCCTCAGGCCTGTGCATCTGTGGTGTGCAGGTCAGGTCCCAGGCCCTTGGAGCTGGACTGTGGTGAGTGTGCTTCCCTCCAGAGAAGCAGGCTGGGGTGGCACACGGACCAGGTTCCCAGCTCTAGCCTTGTCCAGAGGTGCAGGCTGGGGTGGCCTACGAGCCAGGTTCTCAGCTCCATCCTTGTCCAGAGGTGCAGGCTGAGGTGGGGCATGAACTGGATTCCCAGCTCCATATGCATCCAGAGGTGCAGGCAGAGGCCGGGCATGAGTGGAGTTCCCAGCTCCATCCACGCATGGTGACTTCTCCTCTCCACCCCAGTTCCTCCTGTGGCTGAGTCCTGGCCGCTTTCTGCCTTGAGGTTGTGTTGGTTTTCTGTAAACTCATCCTCTCAATCCCGAGCTTTGTGAGTTAAGAGCCCAGGTCTCCCTTTAGCGCCCTGTGCTGGGCGTGCAGTAGGCACTTGCTGAGCCTTTGAGGAGTGGAGGACCGAGTGAGGGGACTCTGTACCCCACTGTTGGTGGTGATGGATGGGCTGAGCCTCGGGCGCTCTTGGCTGCTGTGACAGGGCCCCCCTGGGGCTACTTGAGCTGCACTATCCCAGCAGGACCCCCAAAGCAAGGGCAGCAGAGAGCTTCCTGACAGCTGCCTTGCTTTGGCCATGGCCCTGGCTTGGGTGCAGCTTGTGCCCTTCTCTGTTCCCTTGTGAAGTTTCAGATGGGTGTTTCCAGCAGCGCCAACAGGCTCACCCTGGGGAGAGCACGTCACTGCTACTGGGTGGCTTTGTTTAACACCAGCCGCGTCTCGCAAGTCTCAGGCACTTCTGCGAAATATTCTCAGAATCCTGTGGTAACCGCACACCTGGCAGGCCCAGCCAGCACCATGCCGCCCACTGGTAGGGGCAAGTCACCCTGGGTGACTTGGGTCGAGCTTCATTCCAGGTGGGGTTGGGCAGGCAGGAGACTGTCAGAGTGTGGGGACGGTGCTGTGGGTGTTGGGACCTCGTAGGGAGATCCTAGAGAAGTGCTTCCCAGAAGAGGCTTCGGGGCTCCACCTCTGCGTGTTCCTGGCCGCACAGACAGCTGAGCGCTCCACGACGTGTCCGGGTAGCAACGCTCTGGGTCTCACTTGGTCTCAGAGCACTTTTTGGGGCTTTTCTCCAAGCTTTGTAGATAGGGTCTTCTACTTCCAGGCCTCTTTTTAAATTGATTTTTAAAAAGTCTGTACCCAGATAGTGACAGGCTTTAGACAAATCCAGCTACCATAAGTTCTAGGGTTTATTTTAGAGGAGGCGGTGGTCTCCCCGGTGGTATCTGGGCTGGTTTTTACTCTTGGGTACTTTCTGGGGTCCTGTTGTGTGCTGGCCTCTCCTTGTGGGCTAGGGGCTCCCAGGGTGCCCAGGTCCCTACTTTTACAGGTAGAGCAGGGGTGTCCTGGGCTGGGATGGAGGAAGGGTCTGGGCTGTGTTGTGATAGGGCTGGTAGGAGCAGGATTTTGACAGGCAGCTTGCAGCAGGCACTAGCTGAGGGCCAGAGGCAGAAGCCGAAGGCCTCCCTTGGGGTGCCCACTACTGCCTGCCATGCCTCCAAGGACTTTCCAGCAATGCCATGGCCTTCAGAGGGCTGGAGTCTCAGGCAGGTTACAGGGAGCTCTCCACCCTACATTCCTCAGTGTCAGCTTTGGGGCTGCGAGGTGTGACCTCTACAGGATCACCTGGGGCCACTCCCTTTGGTCAGCTGTAGCTGTCATTTGTATCAGGAGCTGCTGGTCTTGCCTGCACCGCCCTCTCCACCCTCCACCCACCCTGCATGGCCCAGGTTCTTGGGAGGAATGGGTGATCCCAAGCTGTTGAATTCCTGGAACCGGCTCCTCCCAGCCCCTGCAGGCTTCTCAGTGGTGTGGCCGCCTGGAAAGAGGGGTCCTGATTCTGCTGGACAGGTGGGACGGGAGGCTGGGCGAGGGGTGGGCCAGCTTTTGTGGGCTCAGTGGCTGCAGTTGGGGCCTGTGTACATGAAGCCTTTGCAGTAGCGCCGTTTGTGCAGAGCCACGTTGGGGAGCGGGGGCTTGCGTTAACAGAAGTGCTGAGAGATGATCACTGCACCACGAGCCAGTCAGCACCGGCCTTTGGGGTGGCTGCTGTGGACTCTGTGATCTGACTTTCCTGGCTTTTGTTTGACAGTGTTTCCATTTCCACTGTTACCAGGTGCAGAGCTCTGATCTCCCATGGTCAGAAGTACTGTGTGCGTGTCTCACTCAGGCAGAATGCAGAGGCCTTAGCTGGCAGCTGTGCATGGATCCTGGCACTGTGTTACCTGGCCAGGTGCTGAGGGGCAGGGGTCTGGGCCAGGC
>NW_022437052.1:3157021-3162405 GCF_009761245.1 Sapajus apella
GCAGCTCAAGTGGCATCCAGACAGACTTGATGGAATTGGCATCCCAGCTGCATAGGCAGGTCTGGCCAAGAGAGCAGGAGTGGGGAGAGGGCTGAGTCCAGTTGTGAGACTCGGGGTCTGGCGGGAGGAACAGATGGGCCAGCAGGCCTGGGCATCTGGGGGTCTGCAGTGGACACTCTCATGCTGTCTCTGCCTTTTCTTGTGCTGCATGTGGGTCACTGGTGGACCTTGGCCCTATAGTACAAACTCTAGCCAGGGGGAGCTCGGGGCTGCTAGCTCCTTCCCTTCCCCATCTGCTGTGGTGAGGTTTGTGGGACACACGATGATGACCGTGTTTAGTGCTGGCTGTGACATGGCGGGTGGCTTGTGAGCCAGCACCCTTGGCTTCAGTCTCCATGGGGACTGGTTCAGCTGACGTGGACTGTGCGGAGTGTGGGCCCTGCTGGCTAGCGTGGCATTGGGGAGCGCTCAGGTGGGTGGGAGGCTGGGCCGTGGCCTTACTGTGGAGAGTCTGGGCTGCAGCTGAGAAAGCCGTCCTCTAGGACAAGGACTCTGGGTTCGGGAGGCTGGCTGTCTTCGCTGAGCAGTTCAGCGGCTGCCTGCTGCGTCTGCCTGGCCTGGCCCTTGTCTGGTTCCTGCTGGCTGGGAGGCACTCCTGCTCTTGCCCAGGTGGGGCACTCTGCAGGGGCACGGATGCAGAGTGGAAGCCTGCTGATTCAGGAATCGAAACTCCAGGATCATCCGTGTACCAGAGTGATTCTAAGATGATTAAGAAAACCATCAGTGATTTAAAGAAGGTGTTCACTGCAGTCCTTATTGAGTGGTTTGCCAAGGGCAGGGCATGTTGGGGTGGCGCACCGGGCTGTAGGTGACCTTCATGGCGGCAGGCGGGGGACCTCCTAGGAGTTTGGCCTGTGACAAGTGAGGTGCAAGGGCTAGAAAGGTGAATGTATGGAATCTGTGACCCAGAAGTAACAAACGCCTTTCTTGGAAAGCGCTTAGGTATCCCATTCCTGAATCCATGTGCCATAATTTCAAAAGGCCAAAACCAGAAACCTAGAGGATGTACCTGGAAGATGCAGGAAGACCGTGGTTGATCATTGTGGCCTTTCTGGAGCTCAGTCTCCTCGCTTTGGAAATGCCATTTTGGCAGAGATCTGCCATGAGGCGTCTCCATGCAGGTGGAATTGGGGTCACACGTCTTTCTCAGTCTGGCGCCATACAGGCCCCGTGCACTCCAGCAGAGAAGGGCAGCCCCTCCTGGATAGCCCTGCCCGAGGCTGGTTGGCCTGTGAAGGGGGGACCCGCTCCTTGTCCTTAGCCAGTCTGGCCCCATAGCGCCTCTCTCTGTGGATGGGTCGCCAGCTTCCTGTGGCCTGTGTGTCCTCCAGGTGGCTGGATCTTTGGAACTGTATTTTGTAGCTTGGAGCTCGTGAGCCCTAAAGGACAGGGGTCTTGTTCCTCGCCCATCCTTGCCCAGCCTGATGGCCTGTGCTTGTGGATTGTATGTGGGCACCTGCTTTAGCACCTGGAGGAATAGGGGCCACCAAGAGCATGTGGCTCTGGGGCTCCCTGGGAGGGTCACTCAGTGGCAGGAGAACTGAGTGGGACACACCAGGTAGTGTTTGTCTCATGGATGCCCCTTGACTTGCAGCCTGGAGAGGGGGCCTGAAGTGTGTGTCCTGGACTCTTGACCCCCAGGAAGCCCTCGCCTGTGTTGAAATCCTCGTGCTGTAGACCTTGATTGCTCTCCCAGATGGATGGCACTCATGGGATTCACGCTCCAGTGATGCCAGCATGCCTGGTGTTGTGTGCGGCCAGCTCCCTCTTGTCTCAGCCTGGGCTTAGCGCAGGGCAGGTGCTCAGGCAGCGGTTTTGTTTCTCAAAGCAGGGAGTGTACCTGGCTGCAACCTGTGGAGAGCTTGAATGGCTGGCAGAAGCCAAGGTGGGCTCTTGGAAGATGTGAGCAGGTGGCCGTCCTGGAGTTTTCCATGGGGCTGGTCATCTCCTGCTGGCTCTTCCTGGCACAAACCCTCGCTGGGCTTGGCGCTGTGGCTCACATTTGTAATCTCAGCACTTTGGGAGCCTGAGGTGGGAGGATTGCTTGAGCTTGGGAGTTCAGGAGCAGTGTGGGCAACATTGTGAGACCCTATCTCTATTTTTAAAAATAAAAATGTAAAGATAACCCCCTTCCCCCACAAAAAAATCCCAAATTCATTGTGGGCCTTGGGATGGGCGGGGGCGCTTTTAGGGCAGAACTGGGTATGACTGTCCCTTCCTGAGCCTGTTCCCATGCTGGCTCATAAAGCAGAGGCTGATGGGCCCTGTGGGTGAAGGGAGATGGGATCAGTAATAGGCTGGGACCTGAGGGCTGGGACAGGTTTTGGCTTTCAGGCAGGAGGGATTGTGAAGTCTGTTTTGGGATTGTGTGTTTGAAGTGTCAGTAATGTAGCCAGAAGGAGGTGTCAGACAGCAGCCATCTCAGGCCTGTGTGGCTCCCTAGAGGAGCCCTAGGGCTGGCCTGCCCAGTGAGGGGCGGGGACGAGCCGGCCTAGGGGAGTCACAGAGCTAGGGGAGTCTCAGAGCGGGAGGAGCAGACCACCGGCCCCAGTCGGGAGGGGGTTTCAGTGTTTGCTGTTAGCTTAGGAGCCTGAGGACCAATGCCATGCTGGTTCAAAGAGCTGCAGGCTGCCAGTCCTGGTTGTGCCTGTGTCAGAGTATGGGCCCCCATTGTGCAGGAAGAAGGTGGCTGTGCAGCACACATTGTGTGTATCAGGTGTCAGTGGAGTGATGGGTGGGTGGCGGCTGGAGATGAGAGGAGGAATGAGGAGAGGCTAGAAGCCCCCCGAGCGTGGGGTTTCTTTCTTTTCTTCACAGGTGAGCACTTTTTGAGCACTTAGATGTGCAGGCCTGGTGCTGGGTGCTGGGGTTACAGCTGTAAGTGAGGGGCTGTTTTCAAGTCCTGCTAGATCTGGCTGGGCATATGTCTGGTGGGTCAAGCATGGCTTCTGAAGAGGTGACACTTGAGGCTGGCAGCATGTTCCAGGTAGGGCGGGTGCTGGCAGCACGTGGGTTGGCCAGATGCTGCATGTTAGGGCAGTGTTGTGTGGTTCCAGCTGGTTCTAACCACAGTGCTTCTGGGGTGTGGCAGAAGCTGGACAAGTTGGCAGGGATCTGTCCTGAGGGTAGTTTGGACTGCATCCTGCAGGTCACAGGAGCTGCAGAAGGTTTTAATCAGGGAGGAACACATCCACCATTGTTAAGGGGCCTCTTTCCTGGCTGAATGCACAGGGTGAGGTCTGACGCCTTGGCAGGACCTGCTGGGGAAAGTCCGTGGAGCTGTCTATCTGCTGTAGCTTTTAGCAGCCCCAAAGTGTGGGGAGGGTGGGTGCTGCTTCCTGTTGTCAAGTGAGAGCCTCATGAGCTAGGCGCAGTGGAGTCAGCCGAGTTGCAGTGAGAATTGGAGTTGAGCTGCGGTGTTCCCTTGAGCTGGGAGCCCTGGCCGGAGGCCTTCTGACTTCTGAAGACAGTCGTGTTGAAGGCCACACTCTTTCCCTGTTTCTCTGATTCCTCTTCAGGAGAATGCGTGTTCCTTTGTGACCACATTGTGTGTTGGTAGCACTGTGATTTTTGGAGATGTCTTTTGTTTGTTCATTTCAACGTTTATTTGGAGACCTGCCATTTGCCAGGCTTTGGGCTGGCTCTGGCGGCGCCGTGATGAGCACAGCACAGTCTGCTTATGTAGTGCCCACACACAGACAGCTTTAAACAATGGAAACAATAGGGGTTCCTCCTTAGGTGTGATAGTTGGAAGATGATGCAGGAGCATTTTGCAGAAGTATGTTAGTTGGAGACAGCCTTGTTGGATGTGAATGATGCTGGTGGGAATGAAGGCCATACTTTTTCTCTGGTTTGGAAACAGGTGGCTTATAAGAGCCTCTAGAGTTTGTTTAAAGACAGACCCTGTTCTCAAGAGGGTCTTCACTTTGCTGACAGGATGGCACTGTTCATGCTGGTGGTTGCTCCATAGAGCCCCTGTTTAGTTTACAAAGCCCATTGATAATCAGCATCTCATTTGTTCTTCCTCATAACCCTGGGCACTAAGCTGGGTTCTGAGAGGGGCTGACTGGCACAAGGGCATCCAGTGAATTTGTGGCCTTGTTGGAATGCTTGGCTGATCCTGGAGCATGGTGGGCTCTGCCCTCAATAACCTCCATCCATCTGGCTGGCCACATGGTGCCATGCAGCTGGATCCTGCATCTTTGTGAGCTGATCAGCCCGATGCTGGCACTGAAGGGAATCTGTTGGGAGCTGCCATCCATTTAGCCTGAGCAGAACTCAGCACATGTGTGGGCATGAAGCCCATCAGCTGATAGCTTCTCTTTCAGACCTGCTGGCTCCCAGCTGAACTTTGGCAAGACGGACCTACCAGCCTGCCGAGGGCTGACCTGCTTGCCTTTGCTGGGAGCCAAGCACCTCCTGACAGGTCCTGGGATTTGGTTTTCAGTGGGAGGAGGCTCTCTGCAAGGTAGAATAAGAGTAGTAATTACTTGGGAGAGGAAGCATTTAACTTCTGAGGCTGCAACACAATACTATCTTGTTCGTGGAGGCGGCTGAGTTAGAAGATTAGCAATTAATTTTTTATAATGTGCAAACTACTCTTCAGTTTCATGGAACCAAACAGTCCTCCCACAGCAAGGGAGGGGCAGGCTTCCACCCCATGTAATTTTTCAGAGCACTGCTGTTTGTCTGCTTTTGAGCTGATAGGAATTATTTAATTCGAGTGTATGTAGAAGACATTTTGACACACAATTCTTGGTGTTCCCATTTGTTCTTTCTAGTTTTTACTTTTTCTATGTTGCTAGGCATTTACTGCAGTTAGGTTCCAGGAGTATTTTGCCTTTTATTAGGTTTGCAATTACAAAATGCAGGTATCAGCTAGGTTCCTTTAAATCAAAGCTCACTTTTTATTGACTCGGATGAGAAAAGTAGATTTTTTTAGTAGACTGAGTTGAAAAGAGCGTCATTGGCAGCTGTTACAGGCATTTCTTTTGGTTTGGGTGTTTTTATTGTTTACTAGAACTTAGCTGAAGTGTCATAGATACTCAAGATGGGGTCGCTGCTAAGTTATTCAAAGACTTTTTTTTTTTTTAATTTTGAGAGCATCTTGCTCTGTCATTCAGGCTGGAGTCCAGTGGCACGATCTCGGCTTGCTGCAACCTTGCCTCGCTGCAACCTCCGCCTCCCAGATTCACACGATTCTCCTGCTTCCGCTTCCCAAGTAGCTGCGACTAAGGAGTGCTCCCTCCGACCCTGCTAAGTTGTGAGAGAGAGAGAGTGTGTGTGTGTGTGTGTGTGTGTGTGTGTGTGTGTGTGTGTGTGTG